>NC_090364.1:1035192-1122547 GCF_035084215.1 Heptranchias perlo
TAGACGAGGGGCAGAGAGAGAGACGGGGGGGAGAGAGGGGGAGACAAAGTGGGGGAGAGAGGGAGAGGGAGACGAAGGGGGAGAGAGAGAGAGATGAAGGGGGAGGGATAGAGGAATGAGGTGGGGGCGGGGAGAGAGAGGGATGGGTGGGGAAGGGAGAGAAGAGGAAGGGGGGTGGGGGAGAGAGGGCGGGGGAGAGAGGGTTGGGAGTGGCAGGAGGGAGAGGAGGCGGGTGAGGGTGGGGAGGGAGGGTGAGAGATGGATGGAGGGGGAGAGTGCTGGGGAGAGATGGAGGAATGAGGGAGGGTAGGGGGCGGGGAGAGAGGGATAGGTTGGGAAGAGAGAGAAGTGGCAGGTGGGGGATAGGGGAGAGAGACGGGGAGGGATGGGAGAGGGGGAGAGAGAGACGGGGAGGGATGGGGGAGGGGAGAGAGAGACGGGGAGGGATGGGGGAGGGGGAGAGAGACGGGGAGGGATGGGGAGGGGGAGAGAGAGACGGGGAGGGATGGGGGAGGGGGAGAGAGAGACGGGGAGGGATGGGGAGGGGGAGAGAGAGACGGGGAGGGATGGGGGAGGGGGAGAGAGACGGGGAGGGATGGGGGAGGGGGAGAGAGAGACGGGGAGGGATGGGGGAGGGGGAGAGAGAGACGGGAGGGATGGGGGAGGGGGAGAGAGAGACGGGGAGGGATGGGGGAGGGGGAGAGAGAGACGGGGAGGGATGGGGGAGGGGGAGAGAGACGGGGAGGGATGGGGAGGGGGAGAGAGACGGGGAGGGATGGGGGGAGGGGGAGAGAGACGGGGAGGGATGGGGGTAGGGGGAGAGAGAGAGACGCGGAGGGATGGGGGAGGGGGAGAGAGAGACGGGGGGGGGAGGGGGAGAGAGAGACGGGGGGGAGGGGGAGAGAGAGACGGGGAGGGATGGGGGGAGGGGAGAGAGACGGGGAGGGATGGGGGGAGGGGGAGAGAGACGGGGAGGGATGGGGGGAGGGAAGAGAGAGACGGGGAGGGATGGGGGGAGGGGGAGAGAGACGGGGAGGGATGGGGGGAGGGGGAGAGAGAGAGACGCGGAGGGATGGGGGGAGGGGGAGAGAGACGGGGAGGGATGGGGGGAGGGGAAGAGAGAGACGGGGAGGGATGGGGGGAGGGGGAGAGAGACGGGGAGGGATGGGGGGAGGGGGAGAGAGAGAGACGCGGAGGGATGGGGGGAGGGGGAGAGAGAGACGGGGGGGGAGGGGGAGAGAGAGACGGGGGGGGAGGGGGAGAGAGAGACGGGGGGGGGGAGGGGGAGAGAGAGACGGGGGGGGAGGGGGAGAGAGAGACGGGGAGGGATGGGGGGAGGGGGAGAGAGACGGGGAGGGATGGGGGGAGGGGGAGAGAGACGGGGAGGGATGGGGGGAGGGGGAGAGAGACGGGGAGGGATGGGGGGAGGGGAAGAGAGAGACGGGGAGGGGGGAGAGAGAGACGGGGAGGGAGGGGGGAGAGAGAGACGGGGAGGGAGGGGGGAGAGAGAGACGGGGAGGGATGGGGGAGAGAGAGACGGGAGGGATGGGGGGAGGGGCAGAGAGACGGGGAGGGATGGGGGGAGGGGGAGAGAGAGACGGGGAGGATAGAGAGAGACGGGGAGGGATGGGGGGGAGAGAGGGGGACGGGGAGGGATGGGGGGAGAGAGGGGGATGGGGAGGAGGGGCAGATAGGGATGGGGGATAGATGGGGAGGGGGAAGAGAGAGGATAGGGATGGGGGATAGATGGGGAGAGAGGGATGGGGACTGGGAAGAGAGGGATGGAGTCGGGGAGAGAGAGAGAGTGATGGGGAGAGGGCTGGAGGCGGGGAGAGAGTGATGGAGTGGGGGCGAAAGGGCGGGGTGGGGATGGATGGATCGGAGGGAGAGAGAGAGACATGGGGGAGACTCAGACGGTATCCTGCCGCCCAGCCAACTCCCTACCGCCACCCACTGACTCACCGGCACCAACCCTGTCCCACTGGACACTGGCCCACGGGTGTTGCCTCTTCAAAAATTCAATCTCGGGATGTGGGCCCTTGAGAAGGTGGTGCTGGACCGCCTTCTTAAACTGCTGTAGCCCTTGTGATGAAGGTGCTCCCACAATAGGGAGTTCCAGGATTTTAACCCAGTGATGATAGAGGAACTGCCGATATATGTCCAAGTCAGGATGGTGTGTGACTTGGAGAGGAACCTGCAGGTGATGGTGTTCCTACGCACCTGCTAGGTGTCTTTCTAGGTGGTGGAGGTCGTGGGTTTGGGACTTGGCGACTTGCTGTAGTGCATCCTGTGCTTCGAACACACAGCAGCCATGGTGCGCCGGCAGTGAGCAAGTGAATGTTTAAGCCAGTGAATGGGATGCCGATCAAGCGGGCTGCTTTGTCCTGGATAGTGTCGAGCTGCTTCAGTGTTGTTGAGGCTGCTCCCATCCAGGCAAGTGGAGAGTATTCCATCATACTCCTGACTTGTGCCTTGTAGATGGCGGAGAGGCTTTAAGGAGTCAGGAGGTGAGCCACTCGTCTCACAGCAGCAGACCTGCCTCTGACCTGCTTTAGTCGCCATGGCATTTATGTGCTGGTCTAGTTGAATTTCTGGTCAGTGGTGACCCCCGAGATGTTGATGGTGGGGGACACAGAATGTCAAGTGGAGGTGGTTACGCTCTCTCTTGTTGAAGATGAATGTAAGGAGTCTTACAACACCAGGTTATAGTCCAACAGTTTTATTTGAAATCACAAGCTTGTGATTTCAAATAAAACTGTTGGACTATAACCTGGTGTTGTAAGACTCCTTACATTTGTCCACCCCAGTCCATCACCGGCATCTCCACATCATTGTTGAAGATGGTTATTGCCTGGTACTTGTGTGGTGCGAATGTTACTTGCCACTTACCAGCCCAAGTCTGGATGTTGTCCAGTTCTTGCTCATGCAGGCATGGATTGCTTCATTATCTGAGGAATTGCCAATGGAGCTGAACACTGCAATCATCAGTGAACAGCCCCACTTCTGACCTTATGATGGAGCACTGGCTGAGTTTTCATATCAATGAATAACTTACTTCAGGCTAACAGATCATTCAGCAAGCAATGTGTGCCGCTGTTGGCGGATGTCAGTTGCACGTTGAGGTGGGTACTCTAGATCTAGAGGATTGTGTACCAGCAAACCTGACTACATTTCTCATTGCTAGCAGAGGATAAAAATGCAAATTTAACGCAGAGAAATGCGAAGTGATACATTTTGACAGGAAGAACGAGGAGAGGCAATATAAGCTAAATGGTACAATTCTGAAGGGGATGTAGGAACAGACCTGGGGGTATATGTGCACAAATCTTTGAAGGTGGCAGGACAGGTTGAGAAAGCAAATGGGATCCTGGGCTTTATAAATATAGGCATAGAGTACAAAAGCAAGGAAGTTAAGTTGAACCTTTATAAAACACTGGTTTGGTCACAACTGGAGCATTGGGTCCAACTCTGGGCACTGCACTTTAGGAAGAAAGTGAAGGCCTTCGAGAGGATGCAGAAAATATTTACTAGAATGGTTCCAGGGATGAGGGACTTCAGTTATGTGGATAGACTGGAGAAGCTGGGATTGCTCTCCTTAGAGCAGAGAAGGTTGAGAGGAGATTTGATAGAAGTGTTCAAAATCATGAAAGGTTTAGATAAAGTAAATAAAGAGAAACTGTTCCCATTGGCGAAAGGGTCGAGAACCAGAGGACACAGATTTAAGATGATTGGCAAAAGAACCAAAGGCGACATGAGGAAAAACATTTTTATGCAGCGAATAGTTATGATCTGGAAAGCGCTGCCTGAAAAGGTGGTGGAAGCAGATTCAATCGTAGCTTTCAAAAAGGAATTGGATAAATACTTGAAGGGGAAAAATTTGCAGGGCTAACTGGGAATGGGACTAACTGGATTGCTCTTAGAAAGAGCCAGCATGGGCTCGATGGGTCGAATGGCCTCTTGTGCTGTAACCATTCTATGATTGTGTTTCGATTTATAAGAATTATATTGTAGCTGCACAGTGCTTAAACTACATTTTTACACTAATCCTTAAGCTGAACGTATTTAGAGTAGATCTTTATATACTGAGTTACTACTACTCATGAGTATATATGTCCCGGACATTGTGCTCTAAATTTGACAAGTTATTTTATTTTCTGTTACTTTTGATGAAAACACTCTTCATCTGAATTTTTATTAGAGTTCCTTAGCCAAGTTTCCTTTTTGACCCTCCTCCCATGGAGTACTGCCTTATTGCTAACCAACTGTGTATATATGGATGACCCAATCCAAAAGATAAATGCTGTTTTTTTTTTACCAGAGTAATTACTGGTAATTGAGGGGTTCTCTACACACTTTTCTGATTTGATCCTCAGGAAACTCTGGGTTCAAGGAAAGCTGCCAGTGTTTACTGAGGCGTGGCATTTAAAGTAAGTGTCTGCTATGTGATCAGATTTTTGATAGTCTTTCAAGGTCTTTTAAAAATGATCCAATGATGTGCATGGGCTACACATATGTGTGCATGAGTGTAGACGGTCCTCCTTCAGATAACAAGGTTTATTGGAGGAACCGGGTGGAACAATAAGTACATGTTCTTTCACCTCTGAGAACTGGTTATTGGGAATATGCATCCAAGAAGACCAGAGAAAATGAAAAATATGTCTTCATGGCTCTTAATGTTCCACGGGCACTAGTGACTGATTTATTTTACTTTTATTTAGGTATGCAGCAGCATCTCTTATGATGGCTTCTTTGCTGCATCGTGAAAGTCGAGCAGGTGGCAGTTTCAGCAGCAGTAACAGGAAAACGAGGTATGATGCAAGAAGGGCCAGTGATGTGTTGAAGCAACAACTTTGTTGAGAGGGTAGCTCGTGTATTTTTCTGTGGTACACAACAAAATTTGTTCAGCAGAAAATCAGACTAACTAATCTGACCAATGTTCAGTGACAAGTATGGAACAGTAAGCAGCAGTTGTTTAAAAGTCTTGTACAAATTGCTGCGCCTAGTCAAGCTTCTGATATTTCAGAAACTTTGGCCTGGATTTCTTTACAAAGCCCCACTTCACAAATAACCTTTATAAATGGCAACAAGTTCTGATCTGATCTCCAGCAGGACTAGTTAGAAAGGTACCAAATACTCAACGCATACTTTTCTATTTTTATTTATATATTGTACATTAGAACATATGAGAATTCAAGCAGGCTGTATGGCCGATTAAAGTTTATTCCGCTGGCACTCTAACCATCCGATTTTAATATCCAGTTGTATAAGGAACATAGGAACAGGATTAGGCCATTCAGCCCCTCGTGCCTGCTCCGCCATTTGATAAGATCATGGCTGATCTGTGATCTAACTCCATATACCCGCCTTTGGCCCATATCCCTTAATACCTTTGATTGCCAAAAAGCTATCTATCTCAGATTAAAATTTAGCAATTGAGCTAGTATCAATTGCCATTTGCGGAAGAGAGTTCCAAACATCTACCACCCTTTGAGTGTAGAAATGTTTTCTAATCTCGCTCCTGAAAGGTCTGGCTCTAATTTTTAGACTGTGCCCCCTACTCCTAGAATCCCCAACCAGTGGAAATAATTTCTCTCTATCCACCCTATCCGTTCCCCTTAATATCTTATAAACTTCGATCAGATCACCCCTTAACCTTCGAAACTCCGGAGAATACAACCCCAATTTGTGTAATCTCTCCTCGTAACTTAACCCTTGAAGTCCGGGTATTATTCAAGTAAACCTACGCTGCACTCCCTCCAAGGCCAATATGTCTTTCCGAAGGTGCAGTGCCGAGAACTGCTCACAGTACTCCAGGTGCGGTCTAACCAAGGTTTTGTATAGCTGCAGCATAACGTCTGTCCCCTTGTACTCTAGTCCTGTAGATATAAAGGCCAGCATTCTATTAGCCTTATTGATTATTTTCTGCTCCCGTTCATGACATTTCAATGATCCATGTACCTGAACCCCGAAGTCCCTTTGGACATCTGCTGTTTTTAACTTTTTACCATTTAGAAAGTACCCTGTTCTATCCCTTTTTGGTCCAAAGTGGATGACCTCACATTTGTCTACATTGAATTCCATTTGCCACAGTTTTGCCCATTCACCTAATCTATCAATATCGCTTTGTAATTTTATGTTTCCATCTACAATGCTTACAATGCCACCAATCTTTGTGTCATCGGCAAACTTAGATATGAGACTTTCTATGCCTTCATCTAAGTCGTTAATAAATATTGTGGATAATTGAGGCCCCAAGACAGATCACTGCAGGATTCCACTCGTCACATCCTGCCAATGTGAGTACCTACCCATTATCCCTACTCTCTGTTGCCTTTCGCTCAGCCAACTTCCTAACCAAGTCCATACTTTTCCCTCGATTCCATGGGCTTCTATCTTAGCTAACAGTCTCTTATGTGGGACCTTATCAAATGCCTTCTGGAAGTCCATATAAATAATATCCATTGACATTCCCCTGTCTGCTACTTTAGTCACGTCTTCAAAAAATTCAATCAGGTTTTTCAGGCACGACCTACCTTTCACAAATCTATGCTGGCTCTCTCCGATTAACTGAAAATTCTCGAGGTGTTCAGTCACCCTATCCTTAATTATAGACTCCAGCATTTTCCCCACAACAGATGTTAAGCTAACTGGTCTATAATTCCCTGGTTTCCCTCTCTCTCCTTTCTTAAAAAATGGAGTGACATGTGCAATTTTCCAATCCAGAGGGACAGTTTCTGAATCTAGAGAACTTTGAAAGATTATAGTTAGGGCATCTGCAATGTGCTCACCTACTTCCTTTAAAACCCTGGGATGGAAACCATCTGGTCCTGGGGATTTGTCACTCTTTAGTGCTATTATTTTCTTCATTACTGTTGCTTTACTTATATTAATTTTATCGAGTCCCTGTCCCCGATTCACTATTAGTTTTCTTGGGATTTCCGGCATACTGTCCTATTTTTCTACTGTAAATACTGACACAAAGTAATCGTTCAACATGTCCGCCATTTCCCCATTGTCAATGACAATATCCCCATTTTCAATTTTTAAGGGGCCAATACTGCTGACCACCCTATTTTTCCCAATGTAACTATAGAAGTTCTTCGTATTGGTTTTGATATCCCTTGCAAGTTTCTTTTCATACTCTCTTTTTGTAGCTCTTACCATCTGTTTTGTGACCCTTTGTTGATCTTTGTATTTTTCCCATTCACCAGGATCTGTGCCATTTTTTGCCTTTTTGTATGTCCTTTCCTTATGTCTTACACCGTCCCTTACCTCTTTAGTTGTCCATGGCTGGTTTTTTTGGCAAGTAGAGTTCTTGCCCCTCAGGGGTATAAACTGATTCCGTATCACGTTAAATGTTTCTTTAAACATTTCCCACTGATCATCAGTCGTTTTACCCATTAACAGATTTGCCCAGTTTACTGTGGACAGTCTCTGTCTCATCCCATTGAAGTCGGCCATACCCAAGTCTAGAATCTTAGCAGCTGATTCACTTTTTTCCCTTTCAAACACTACATTGAACTCGATCATGTTATGATCACTATTGGATAGATGTTCGTGTACAGTTAAGCCGTTAACTAAATCTAGTATGGCTTGCCCCCTTGTTGCCTCTAGGACATACTGCTGTAGAAAACTATCCCGGACACACTCAAGAAATTCACTACCTTTCTGACAGTTGCGAGTCTGCTTTTCCCAATCTATGTGAAGGTTAAAGTCCCCCATTAAGACCACTATGCCTTTCTTACATGCTTGTCTAATCTCTGCATTTATACAATCTAGCACTTCAGAGCTGCTGCCAGGGGTCCTATACACAATTCCCACTATAGTCTTAGATCCTTTCCTATTTCTCAATTCAACCCATAAGGTCTTTGTTGGCTGCTTACCTCTCATTATATCCTCCTTTATCATTGAAGTGATTTCATCTCTAATCATTAAGGCTACTCCTCCCCCTCTTCCATTTTCTCTGTCTCTCCTGTAGACCTTATAACCCGGTATATTTAGTTCCCAATCCTAACCATCCTGCAGCCATGTCTCAGTGATAGCTATCATGTCATACCCTCCATTTTGAATTTGAACCTGTAGTTCATTTAATTTATTCCTTATACACCGTGCATTTGTATATAGAACTCTTAGTTGGGCCACACACCCTAGCCTGACCTTCAGCTTTGATGCTGGGTTAATCGCCTTACACCTTCTAGTTTTCACTTTATCTGTAGTGTCTAAAGTACACTTTCTGCTGCTCTATGCTTTTCCCTTTCACTTGTTCTTGAACAACTGTTTGTACTATTTGTATTGTAAATTTCCTCTGGGTCTTCCCCTCTCTTGCTGCTCTCAACTTTACTCCCTTCTGACTCCCCTCTCAGGTTCCCATCCCCTTGCCACTCTAGTTTAAACCTTCCCCAACAGCACTAGCAAACACCCCCGCGAGGACATTGGTCCCGGTCCTGCTCGGGTATAACCCGTCCCGCTTGTACAGGTCCCACCTTCCCCAGAACTGGCCCCAATGTCCCAGGAATCTAAATCCCGCCCTCCTACACCATCCCTGCAGCCACGCATTCATCCTGTCCATTTTCCTGTTCCTATACTCACTAGCACGTGGCATTGGGAGTAATCCTGAGATCACTACGTTTGAAGTCCTGCTTTTTAATTTATCTCCTAACTCCTTAAATTCACCTTGCAGGACCTCATCCTTTTTTTTACCTATTCTCAATGTCGCTATATTGTTTTTAGCTCTACTAATCAGCCTGGCAGATCATTCCACACACTGTGTAAAGAAGTTCTTCCTAATATCTGTTTTAAATTTCGTTTTCAATAATTTAAATTTTAAGTCCCCAATTCCCTACTCGGGGATCTTTCTGTTACTGTCCTTTCTAGACTTCTGTTTCTGTCTATTTCTCTTGCCTCTACTTATTTTTTTTTCCTTTTCTATTTCCAATTATGCACAATCCTAGACTGAACAGGGTCAAGAAAGGTGCTTTAGAAAATGAGAATGATCAAAGTTGATCCTGGGCTATGTCGAATCATGCTTGTGAAGGAGTTTTTCTGTATGGTCTTCGCAATTTCCCTATTCCATTGTAATTAATGGATCATTGTCTGGTCATGGGAGGTTGGTTCAGGTGATCTTGCCTGCCAGGTTTGGTCTGATGCCCATATATTGTATACCTTTGGACTAAGCAGGCTCTGAACCATAGGGCCATCCAGAGACAAAGAAAATAATTGGGTGCAGAAATAACAGAATGAGACGATTTTAACAGAGATTAAAGTTCAATTCACAGATTAATTTTTGTTTATATAGGAAGAAATTTGGTGCAATTGCTCCCCCATTTATTGACTACCTGAAAGAGATACTGCGTCGTTACCCTGATGGTGGCCAGATTCTTAAGGTAAATGCACCAGATGGTATATTACTGAACAGAACAAAATTTTACCGACTCCTGGGGAATTTTCATCTTTCAGTTGGAATCATTCCCTTGAAATAATTTTTTGTTAAATGTCCCTCCAGTGCCATTGTCATTACTGTTACCAGTAATTGTAAATTAATTGGAGACAATTGACTGGAGCAGCATTGAAGGGACGGGACAGCATCACCATGCAGTGAGTGTTAACGGTGTTCTTTAATTTTTTTCTCCACAGGAGCTGATTCAAAATGCAGATGATGCTGAGGCCAATGAGGTAGTGTTTATATTTGATGAACGAACTTATGGGACAGCATCTGTGTTCGTGAAGGATCTTAAAAAGTTTCAAGGTACGTGAGTTTGAGAAGTAGGAACATAGGAACAGGAGTAGGCCATTCAGCCCTTCGAGCCCACTCCGCCATTTGATAAGATCATGGCTGATCTGTGATCTAACTCCATATACCTGCCTTTGGCCCATATCCCTTAATACCTTTGGTTGGCAAAAAGCTATCTATCTCAGATTTAAAATTAGCAATTGAGCTAGCATCAATTGCCGTTTGCGGAAGAGTGTTCCAAACTTCTACCACCCTTTGTGTGTAGAAGTGTTTCCTAATCTCACTCTTGAAAGGTCTGGCTCTAATTATTAGACTGTGTCTCCTAGTCCTAGAATCCCCAACTAGCGGCAATAGTTTCTCTCTATCCACCCTATCCGTTCCCCTTAATATCTTATAAACTTCGATCAGATCACCCCTTAACCTTCGAAACGCCGGAGAATACAGCCCCAATTTGTGTAATCTCTCCTCATAACTTAACCCTTGAAGTCCGGGTATTATTCAAGTAAACCTACGCTGCACTCCCTCCAAGGCCAATATGTCCTTCCGAAGGTGCAGTGCCGAGAACTGCTCACAGTACTCCAGGTGCGATCTAACCAAGGTTTTGTATAGCTGCAGCATAACGACTGCCCCCTTGTACTCTAGTCCTGTAGATATAAAGGCCAGCATTCTATTCGCCTTATTGATTATTTTCTGCTCCCATTCATGACATTTCAATGATCTATGTACCTGAACCCCTAAGTCCCTTTGGACATCTGCTGTTTTTAACTTTTTACCATTTAGAAAGTACCCTGTTCTATCCTTTTTTGGTCCAAAGTGGATGACCTCACATTTGTCTACATTGAATTCCATTTGCCACAGTTTTGCCCATTCACCTAATCTATCAATATCGCTTTGTAATTTTATGTTTTCATCTACACTGCTTACAATGCCACCAATCTTTGTGTCATCGGCAAACTTAGATATGAGACTTTCTATGCCTTCATCTAAGTCGTTAATAAATATTGTGAATAATTGAGGCCCCAAGACAGATCCCTGCGGGACTCCACTAGTCACATCCTGCCAATGTGAGTACCTACCCATTATCCCTACTCTCTGTTGCCTTTCGCTCAGCCAACTTCCTAACCAAGTCTGTACTTTTCCCTCGATTCCATGGGCTTCTAACTTAGCTAACAGTCTCTTATGTGGGACTTTATCAAATGCCTCCTGTAAGTCCATATAAATAATATCCATTGACATTCCCCTGTCCATTACTTTAGTCATGTCTTCAAAAAATTCAATCAGGTTTGTCAGGCACGACCTACCTTTCACAAATCCATGCTGGCTCGCTCTGAGTAACCGAAAATTTTCAAGGTGTTCAGTCACCCTATCATTAATTATAGACTCCAGTAAAGTAAAGCTGATGAAAGACACCAAAGATTATAAAGTGGATTTAGAACTTCAGATTTGCTTTTCTCAAGGTAACTGATAAGCTCGGCAACAAATTATGATTAAAAGATACAGTCCTACCCACTTATATCGACATGTTGGGTACCGTTCTAATTTTGTCGGCAAAAGTGAGGCAAGTGGGTGGATTTCAGTTTCCGTCGCGCCGTATCTCTCCTTTTCAGTGTTATTTCAATTTCCTTTCCTGAATTTCTAGGCCGTGTCAGTCACTTGGGACTTCGCTTTCTTGTTGCAAACACTGCTGTTAATAAAAGAGAAAGTACTTATCTCAGGACTCATGTTGACATCTCACTTTCACCCTCTCGCTCTCTATCCTGGAATCTCCTCAAATATAGCCTGAGGCGAATAGACTACTATCCCAAAGACAAAGCGACAATAATGGTCTTCATCTTTCTCCTCCCTGTTTTGGCAGATTTACTATCACTGCAATGTGAACATAAGGACTTGTCGACATAAGTGGTAATAAAAGAAGGCCTTTAATACTGCTAGGGACTTGAAAAAATTGTTGAATTAAATGTACCAGAGTTTATTTCGACGCCGACATAAATGATAAGTGTGCAGAGAAGGGACTGGAACTTCATTTTTTTTGTTGAAATAAGCGAGATGTTGACATAAATGGGTTCGACATAAGTGGGTAAGACTATTATGGAGAGAATTCTAACCTCCAAGAACGGATGGGTTGGGGGCGGGTGGGAAGTTCAAATAATAGATATTTGCAGCGCGACCGCAACTCCGCTCCAACGCGCCCTCTTCAGGGTTTAATGGATGCGTGTGAGTAACCTACTTACCGGATGCAGCTCCATAATTAGTGCAGGCAGGTGGGTACTTATGGGAGCAATTTACCTCATTATGAGACGTTAAGTAGGTGTTTTTAAATTGAATTTAAGAGACCTTTGAATTATCGCCTCCAGCACGGGTTTCCCAGGGCCCGTGAATCTCGCCAGTGAAACACAGGCTAGATTGAGCAGCAGTTCATGGGGAAATTTAAAGTTGTGATTACCCGATGTGAATAAACGGTCAGTGATTACAGTTGGTGTCTCCGTTCCTTCTGGCAAACGTTTGGCAGAGAGTTCTTGTGTTCGTACACCTTTTTCAGAACTTTGGAGGCTTTCAAACTGACAAGATCAGGATGGGGGGATCGCCATGGATGTATTCAATAGGACATGAGAGGTGGAAGACAATGACCATCCATGGCAGTGCCGTCGTACAGTGGTGAGATCTGAGGTGCACAACACAGATCAGGAGGAAAGCAGAGAGCAACAGAGGCGCGAGGTCGCAGGAGGCACTACCCACGTAAGAGGGTCTACAGACAGATGCTGAGCTTCCTGGACCTATCTGAAGACCAGTGCCTATGCAGGATCGGATTGAGCCGGCAGGTGGTTGCAGACGTCTGCAGCCTCCTTCAAGAAGAGCTGCTCCCTGGTGGCCACGCATTGCCCGTCGCTGTAAAAGTCACCACTGCCCTCAATTTCTTTGCCTCTGGCTCCTTCCACTGCGCCACTGGAGACAGCTCTAGGGTCTCTCAGTCGGCTGCACATAAATGTACAAACGGATGGGTTGTTTGCCAGGGCATCCATGTGAACTTCCACTGCGACGACAATAGCCAGAATGAGCAGGCAGTCAGTTTCACCTCTCTGGCTGGCTTCTCACAGGTGCAGGGTGCAATCAATTGCACCCATGAACTAGGAGTTTTTATCAACTGCAAGGGATTTCACTCTTATCAATGCACAGCTGGTGTGCAATCACAAGAAGAGGTTCATGCAGGTGTGTGCTGGATTCCCTGGCAGCTGTCATGATCCCTTAATACTGTGGCAGTCCAGCATTGCAGACCTCTTCCTATCAAGAGATAGACTTAAGTGCTGGCTCGTTGGAGACAAGGAATACCCTCTGCAAACTTGGCTCATGACACCTGTGAGGAACCACACTGATGAGGCACAAGAGCGCTACAGCCAGAGCCACATGACCACCAAGTGTGTCATCGAACAAGCCATCGACATGTTCAAGATGCGCTTCAGGTGCCTAGATAGGGCTAGAGGCGCCCTTCAATACTTGACAGCGAGGGTGTCGAGAATCATAGTGGTCTGCTGCGTGCTGCACAACATTGCGCTGCAGAGAGGATTAGAGGTGGAGGACGACATCAGCTCGTGGAGCTCGTCAATCATCTTCTGATGACAAGAACATTGAAGATGAAGGGGAAGAGGAGGAGGACGATGAGCAGTATGAAGATGGGGCACTCATCGCCAAACCAGCCGCATACATTGCTGCCAGGGATGCCCTCATATCTCAAAGGTTCACTTAGAGTGGGAAAAAGAATCATTGAAATACTTTGGCCCGCTCCCTCCACCACCAACCCGCCCCATAAGACCATAAGAGATAGGAGCAGGAGTAGGCCATTCGGCCCCTCGAGCCTGCTCCGCCATTCAATGAGATCATGGCTGATCTGATTTTTACCTCAACTCCACTTTCCTGTCTTTTCCCCATATCCTTTGACTCCCTTGCTGATCAAAAATTTGTCTAACTCAGCCTTGAATGTATTCAATGACTCAGCCTCCACAGCTTTTTGGGGTAAAGAATTCCAAAGATTCACGACCGTCTGGGAGAAGAAATTTCTCCTCATTTCTGTCTTAAACAGGCGACCCCTTATTCTGAGACTATGCCCCCTAGTTTTAGATTCCCCCATGAGGGGTAACATCCTCTCAGCATCTACCCTATCGAGTCCCCTCAGAATCTTGTATCTTTCAATAAGATCTCCTCTCATTCTTCTAAACTCCAATGACTATAGACCCAACCTGTTCAATCTTTCCTCATAAGACAACCCTTTCATACCCGGAATCAACCTAGTGAACCTTCTCTGAACTGCCACCATTGCAAGTATGTTCTTCCTGAAATAAGGGCACCGGAACTGTATGCAGTACTCCAGGTGTGATCTCACCAGCATCCTGTACAGTTGTGGTATGACTTCCCTGCTTTTATACTCCATCCCCCTAGAAATGAAGGCCAATATTCCTTCCGGATTATCTGCTGCACCTGTATGTTGACTTTTTGTGTTTCATGTACGAGGACACCCAGATCCCTCTGTACCACAGCATTTTGTAGTATTTTTCCATTCAAATAATATTTTGCTTTTTTATTTTTCCTCCCAAAGTGGATGACTTCACATTTTCCCACATTATATTCCATCTGCCAAATTTTTGCCCATTCGCTTAACCTGTCAATATCCCTTTTCAGAGACTTTGTGTCTTCATCGCAACTTGCTTTTCCACCTATCTTTGTATCATCAGCAAATTTGGCCACAAGACACTCTGTTCCTTCATCCAAGTCATTGATATATATTGTAAATAGTTGAGGCCCCAGCACTGACCCCTGTGGCACCCCCACTAGTTACATATTGCCATTTTGAAAATGACCCTTTTATCCTGACTCTTTGTTTTCTGTTAGTTAGCCAATCCTCTATCCGTGCCAGTATATTACTCCCAACACCATGAGCTCTTATCTTGTCCAGTAATCTTTTATGTGGCACCTTATCGAATGCCTTTTGGAAATCTAAATATACTGCATCCATTGGTTCCCCTTTATCCACCCTGCCCAGTACTTCCTCAAAGAACTCTAATAAATTTGTCAGACATGATTTCCCCTTCATAAAACCATGTTGACTCTCCTTGATTGTATTATGAGTCTCCAAATGTCCTGCTACTACTTCCTTAATAATGGATTCTAGCATTTTCCCAATGACAGACGTTAGGCTAACTGGTCTATAGCTAAAACTTTCTGTCTCACTCCCTTCTTGAATATGGGTGTTACGTTTGCGGTTTTCCAATCCGCTGGGACCTTTCCAGAATCTAGTGAATTCTGGAAGATTACAATCAATGCATTCACTATCACTGTAGCTACTTCCTTTAAGACCCACTGATGCAAGCCATCAGGTCCAGGGGACTTGTCAGCCTTTAGACCTATTAGTTTACCTGGTACTTTTTCTCCAGTGATAGTGATTGTTTTTAGTTCCTCCCTTCCCTTGATTTTCTACTATTACTGGTATATTATTAGTGTCTTCTACTGTGAAGACAGATACAAAATAACTGTTCAATTCCTCTGCCATTTCCTTGTTTTCCATTATTATTTCCCCAGTCTCATCCTCTCAGGGACCAATGTTTACTTTAGATACCCTCTTCTTTTTTATGTACTTGTAGAAGCTTTTACTGTCAGTTTTTATATTTCTTGCTAGTTTACTCTCATAATTTATTTTCTCCCTCTTTATTCTTTTAGTCATCCTTTGCTGGTTTTTAAAGTTTTCCCAATCTTCGGACTTACCAGTAGTCTTTGCCATGTCTTTTAACCTGATACCATCCTTGACTTCCTTAGTTAGCCATGGTTGGTTCACCCTTTTTGTGGAGTTTTTCCTCCTCACAGGGATATATTTTTGTTGCGAGTCATAAAACATCTTTTTAAATGTTTGCCACTGCTTATCCACCATCATACCATCTAATCTGTTTATCCAGTCCACTTTAGCCAATTCCGCCCTCATTCCTTTATAATTGCCCTTATTTAAGTTTAATACAGTAGTTTCAGACCCAAGATCCTCGCTCTCAAACTGGATGTGAAATTCTATCATGTTATGATTACTGCTTCCCAAGGGATCCTTTGAGATCATTAATTAATCCTGTTTTGTTATCTATTACTAGATCCATAATGGCCTGTTCCCTGGTTGGTTCCCCGACATATTGGTCTAAGAAACAGTCCCTAATACACTCTATGAATTCCTCCTCAGGGCTATTTTTGCCAATTTGATTTGTCCAATCTATGTGAAAGTTAAAATCGCCCATGATTATTGCATTATCTTTTTTACAAGCCCCCCTTATTTCCTGATTAATATTTTGCCCTACACTGTAGCCACTGTTAGGGGGCCTATATACTACTCCGACCAGTGATTTCTTTCCCTTGCTATTTCTTACCTCCACCCAAATTGATTTGGCCCCCGCCCCACTTTGCACAAAACAGTCCTTCAACCACGCATACACCCATTGCACATCCGCCCAAAGGCTCCTGTCATCTATTGACATTCATCATGAAGCAAATGTAAGGGCGAATTGGCACTTGGGACGTAATAATGGGCAAGACATGGAAGGGGTGCAAATCATTAAATTTTATGTGCCGATATAAAAGAAAGAAAACTTCACACCATAACATTTGTTCAAACACCCATGTGCTCTTGGTGAATTGCAATTTCTCTTGAGCTTCCTAACGCTTCTACGTGGTGCATCCCCTGTGGCTTCAGCAGAGGTAGAGGCAGGCGGCTCAGATCCCTGCCCTGACTGCTGAGATGCCTTTGGCCGACGACCTTTGGGTTTTGGAGCTCGTGAGGACCTCGCCAAAGACTGCTCCACCTGCACCAGTACAGGGGCAGACTCAGCCATCGGGAGAGGAGCCAGCATGTCGGGTACTGGATGTAGTGGGGGGGGGGGGGGCAACAGGTGAGACATGGGAGCACTTTAAGTGGAGTTCCCACTTCCTTTCGCCATCATCCCTCTCCTAGGCCAACGCCACTTCACTCTTACCACTCTGCTGGAGAGCAGCTTGGTGCAGATCAGTGACACATTGTAAGGCCCGGGTAAGGTATCTGTCACCCTGTAAGGTGGCAAACATCTCCTGCAAGGCCGTGGGCATGGCCTGCACAGACTCATTTGTGAGCTGTGCTTGATGCGGCCACTCTCTCCATGGCAGATGTTCTCGCAATTACCTGGGACAACATTCCACTACTGTTGGAGTTGGATTCCTCCATCCTCTCTGCTGTTGTGGAGAGTGTGTGGCACGTTTGCTGGTACCTTGCAAAGTTGCAGCTGTACCTCAATCATTCTCCTTCTCAATGATGGCCCCCGGGGTTCAGCATCTGTGTCCAGCTGAGCAGAGCTTGGAGAGGAGTGCACCCTCTGACGTGGACTCTCCACAGCTGCCCCTGCCACCAGTGTCTGCTCATGCTCACTTGTGAATTGCCAGGTGACAACCCAACTAACTGTGTAACAGGACCCACTGAAATGCTGGTGCATGGCTGTATGTCCTGTGATAGTGCACCCTCAGAAGGAATGAAGTCCTCTGAGGAATTGTTGTCATGCATCTCCACAAAATCTTGTTGTACCCGTGAAGGTCCTGGAAGACAAAAGCAAGTGATATGAATTAGTCCTGGCAAAGTAACAATCTTGCCAATCACCATACTCAGGGATGTTGATATATAGTTCAGTCATTGATGAAAAAAAAAAAGTCAGCATGTGTGTGAAAGATGTTTTAAATTCACCAGGCATCTGCAAGTTCCCAGTCTCTCCATCTCCAGTTAAGAGGGATGCAGATGTGCCACTTATCTCCATCGTGTCCTTCTCTGCGTGAATTGCAGTATTTGTGGAGGGCCACCACCAGACTTACCCCTCTCCCGTGCATTTTGCACTCTCTTCTTCAAGGGGCAAAAAACAGACCTGTGAGTGACTGAAGGTCACGTATTCACCCAATGCAGTGCATTGGGTAAAGGTGACTATCAGACATATGCATCACACTACATGAGGAATAGGGTTAGTGGCAGCCGTGGATGGATACCTGGGGAGGTGAGGAAGTGCACAGAAAGTGAAGGATGGGTGCTGCTAAAACTTAAGTGGGTTTGAGGAATGATGTGATGGAGTACTCTTGGCAGGACAGAGCGAGAGGGGGCTGTTGAACACCACAGGATGTAGATGAATCAGCAACAGTACTTACTTTTTCTGAACTGGTTAGGTCATTAAAGCACTTTCTGCACAGCTTCCAAGAACAGGCCACAATGCTCCTGCTGCACACCTCCTCAGCCACCTCCAGCCACGATTTCTTGGTAACAGAACCAGGTTTCTTCCTCCCATTACTGGGGTAAATTATGTCCCTCTTGCTCCTTACTGCACTCAGCAGTACTTCAGGGGAAGCATCGGTGAATCTGGATGTGCTGGCCTTGCTCTTTGTGAATCCATGCATTAATTCTTCCCATCTCCTCCAAATTCCATTTTTGCATTGGCCCTTTAAATAATGGACTTCAGATCGCATCATGCAGGTGCGGATTACGCTCGCTGTGCAGCTTGGAGACGGGAAACCTGGAAAAAAAATGTAATAATTCAATTAAGTTGAGATTGCAGGACTCGACCCACTAACTTCCCTTCCAGATTTCGCGTCCGACAATGCCCCCCTTCCGGCTCCGAGTCAATATTGGGACTGTGTATTCATTACTGATATCTCATAGCACAGTTTCAACTCGTGTATTTGAGACTGTAATGGAAAAATGGTCTTAAACAGTAGTGGGGTCTGGGGAGGAGATGTCAGCCCTACTTGGCCAAAAGCCTGACGATTTTGCACTTTTTTGCTTCCCAAAAAATTAATCTTTAGTTGCTTTTTCTTTTTGTAAACAAAGAATAAATTTAATTGTTGTTGACCGGAGGTCACCGGTTACGGTTACTGGCATAGTACAAAGAGGAGAAGAGTCAATTCTCTCTTAACTCTCAGTTTACTTTATTCACGCCGTTAGATCATATACATTTAGCTTATACGTCTGGTTAGATATAGGCATGCAGTTTACACCAGGTTATACAGTCTTATACCCAAACTAAGATCTAAACGCACACCCACTAGGTTTCTCTGACACTCCTTGAGTGGTCACAGAATATAAAGGATAATACCTGAAAAGGAGAGCTGACGCTGGCCAGGCGTTCCGTTCTCTCTCTCGACGTCATCTCTATGTCCCTGACGTAGGGTCTTCCACTTCTGCGATGGTTGGTCTCCGGAGTCTTCGCTCTCGCTCCACACCCCAGATCCTTCATTCTTATTCCGAATCTTATCTCTTCAAGCTGTGCTCTCTCTCTCTCCCTTTGGTTTAGGGCTGCTCTCTTTTCGCCTGTGTTTTCTCCTCATTGGCTCTGTCCCAAGGACTTAGGTAGCATTACCTCATTACTCCTTTTCTAAATAAGGACTTGTGTCTTATCACATTTCCTTTGTCTTTCACAAAACTTGGTTAATTCAAACCGGTTCCAGGCAGCTGAGGCCAGGACTGAGCTCAGGTTACTTTAGTTCAAAAGTCGTTCCTGCCTGTGTATCAGCAGCCGACGTCTCGGGTTACCTTCTGTCAGCCCCTGGCCAACATTGTTATCTGTTAATTACTTCATTAAATCGATTTTAGAAGGGATTATTTTGACCAACATGGCATTTAATCTGTCTCATAGATGTAAATGATTAATATCTAAATACAAAATGGCATTTATTAGATTAAGCTGTTATTTATCATCTTTTATTATACAGAATACAAATGTACTCATATTATGTACCCATAATATATAGCAAGCAGCACTGTAATTACTATTTAAAATAACTGAAAGCAAGGTCCCAAAATACTTCACAGCCAATGAAGTAGTTTTGAAGTGTAGTCACTGTTGTACTGTAGGGAAACAGCATCCAAGTTGCACACAGCAAGATCCCACAAATAGCAATGAGATAAATAACTAGATAATCTGTTTCATCGATGTTGGTTAAGGGATAAATATTCACCAGGACATCTTTTTTTGAATAGTGCCATGGGATCTTTCACATCCACCTGAACAGGCAGACAGGACCTTGATTTAATGTGTCATCCTAAAGACGGCACCTCCAACTGTGCAGCACTCCCTCAGTACTGAGCTGAAGTATCAGCCTAAATTATGTGCTCAAGTCCTGGAGTAGAGATCAAACCCATGATCTTCTGACTCAGCCAAGAGTGCTACCACTGAGCCAAGATTGACTGGAACTGGAACCTATTAGTAATCTAAAAAACATTAATATTTAGATTCACCTGAACAAATGACAGGAGCTTCCAGGTTTGTTTCATATTATGAAGATTCTTTGTCAGAGCAGAGTGCTGACATTGGTAGGGAGGCTGTGCCCTTGGATTTTTTCTTATTTGGGGACTGATTGACCCACCGACTTTGCCAGCATTTTCTCTGTTAATTTCTGACTTTATCTGCAGGCTTTTATGTTTTCATTTTCTCCCCTTTTTCCTTGCGTATGCCTCTCTTTGCCTTACCTATTTGTACATTCTTTTGTTTCTTCTATATCTTTAATTTCTTTATTGTTTCTTCCTATTGCCTGACAGAGATCTTTTACATCATCTAGCAATCTCCATGTTTTCGTTTAAGTAGGTTTTAAGTCATTTCCTCCCTGGCTTGGAGTCTTGTTTTTTCCCCTCCCGCCCTTCATTTTTTAACCTGATTCTATTAAAATGCTTACTTAACTTTCATCTTTCGATTCTGAAGAAGGGCCCTGCCCAAAATGTCTTCCTGTCTTTTTTCTCCACAGATATCGACTGATCTGCTGCATGTTTCCAGCATTTCTGTTTCAGATTTCCAGCATTTGCATTTTTTTGTTTTTTATTGTGTCTGACCCAATGATTCATAGAAGAACTGCAATCGGTTAGACTTTGCCCCCTTTGAAGTTGTATTTCTTGAATAGATTGGATTGGTTTCTAGGAATTCTGCTGCTTCCATATAATTCAGCAGATCCATACAAGCCACTGTGGCATCTTTTATGCATTCCCATTCATCTTGGTAGCAAACCTCCAGCTTTTTAATGTCTATTTTCCATTCATTTCACTTTCAGGGTGCTGGTGCAGTATAAGAACATGCATTAAAATGCATGCAATATTTTTTTAAATAGTCCACGCCCCCCCCGATAGCTCAGCATGTTTATCCATTGAGTAGCTGAGTAAAACGGACCAGGAAGGCATCAATTTTGATCCCTGGTCTCTGCTGATCCAGCTAATCTTAGCCAATTGACTCAGAGGCACTACAATTTGGATGCACATCTGGGTTTAGAATGGAGGAATTAGGCAGGGTTCCTATTCCTGATTGCTATCCAACGACTCTTGCTGGAAAGTGTTGGTGAGATCAGGATTGGACTTGACTGTCGTGGCCTATTGTCAATTAGTCTGATGATATTTGCTGTTTATGCTCACACACAAATAATTATAAATTATTGATTGATGGATAACATATTTCCCTAATTTTCTGGTACTCTTACAAGTTTTATAAATTGAAAAGCATTTAAGCTGAGCAGCCCAAAATAAAAGCAATTCCCACTAAATGTTGTCCACATAAAAACTGGGAGGTATATTCAGATTTTTAAAATGTGTCCCTTGGTTCAAACCCATCTCAGAAAGAAGGGCTTAAAGTTATTTTCTTTGGAAAGAGAATCAGTATGTTAAGTTGTTGTTCTCCAAATATCTGTACTTATATCAGTACTTATCAGTATCATCTTTGCAATCCCTTCTTTGTGTTTTTCTCCTTTAGGCCCAGCTCTCATAGTATATAATGATTCTGTGTTCTCGGAAGAGGATTGGCATGGCATTCAAAGTACAGGAATCAGTAACAAACGTAATGACCCCAGCAAAGTAGGCCAGTTTGGCCTCGGGTTCAATACTGTTTATCACATAACAGGTAAAAGTTTTATTTTTAGTATACAAAATAGTTTGACATCGTAATATAACTATACAAAAAGTTTCATTTTAAATATTTTATTTTTAAAACGTTAACTGTTTGTAGGTGTTACCTGTGCAATACCTTTGTACATGACAGCATGAAAAAAGTTCTGTGAAAATTATATTTACTGTTACTAAAGAGACAAGCAACAGGGCAAAATAAAACACAATGGTAGCAATGAAACATTACCAGTGTGTTATTTGCCAGTGTATTGATTGTGTATGTTCAAGGTAACCAATTATTTCATAGAGATGTCTGTTGAAACTAAAATCTGTTTACTGTTTATTTTTATTTTTGGAACATGAAGGTTAAATTGACATCTGTGAATTTAGATAAGTGGCATTGTGATCTCTCTAACCTATTTTCAAACTTTTTTTCTATAGATTTACCAAGCATATTCAGTGGGAAATATATTGGTATACTTGACCCACAAGAAAAGATGTTTGGAGAACGGGAAGCAGGATATATATGGTCTCTTGATGACCCAGAGGATAGAAAAGCCCTTGAACGCTCCAGAGATCAATTCAGGCCATTCAGATATGCCATGGAAGCGACTGGGACCATAACATGGACTAATGCACTGAAAGAGCATTATTTCAAGGGAACATTGTTTAGGTTTCCTTTGAGAACTGAACCTTCAGAAATATTAGACACCTTGTATGATAAAGAAAAGATCTTTGATCTTTTTGATTCCTTCAGAGCAGATGCAGATATGAGTCTCCTGTTTCTTAGAAATGTTGCATCAGTTTCTATTAAGCACATTGACACCAGTGGAAATGTAAAGGTTCTTTTACAAATTGCTGCTTTGCAGCCTGAGTATATGCCCTCTTTTAATTACAACCTCAATGTTGAAAACCAGGAATTGCTCTCCAATGTTAAAACTTCTACCTGCATCAGAGCTATTTCACATCAAATTCCAACAGAAGAACACCACAATCACTGGTTAATAACAAATTGCACAGGCAATGCAGGTGAATGGGCTAACTTAGATGATCTGGCTGAGAGATTGAGTTATACTCCATATGTTGGACTGGCATTTCCATTGAGTAAAGCAGAAACTACAGAAGCTGGCTCACGAACAGACTTTGAAGGACGTCTTAGTTTCTTCCTACCACTCCCAAATAATGAGGCCAACAAGACTGGATTGCCTGTCCATATAAATGCCTTCTTTGGACTTTCAGACAACCGAAGACACATCAAGTGGGTTGAAACAGACCAAAGATATGACGAGGCAGCCAAGTGGAATGAGCTGCTGATAGAGAAAATCCTTCCTTGTGCGTACTGCCAGCTTATCCTGGATGCCATTACTCTAGCTCAAATTTCAGTGCTAAAACCCTCATCAGTTTATCGTTTATGGCCAGACTATGAGAAAATGAATCATAAAGAACGTTGGGTTAAGATAACTAAGGAAACCATCAAGCGTTTGCTGGAACTTAATGTTCTGTGTTTGGCTGCCAGTGAAGATAAGTGGATAAGAGCTGACAAAGCCATCTTTTTACAGTGCTATAATCGGCTTGACATAAGACAGGCAATTGAGGATGTTTTGATAAAGGAGGCTCAACCTTTGGTTAGAGTCCCAAATCATGTCTTTAAGGCCATAGTATTCACTTTAGAAAATCAAAGTAACTTAAATGTGGTCACTCCTGCATTTTTGCGAAACATTCTTCAGCATTGTGATTTGGACATTATCCCATGTGAGCAAAAATTAATGCTTCTGGAGTATGTTCTAAGTGATGAGCAATACAGTGCCCTCAACAACCTTCAACTACTGCCAGTCGCCAATGAATCCTTTGTAAAGTTCCAGATCAGTACATCTGATGAGCCTGTATTTACTGACTCAGCAAAATTTCCACGGTAAGACTTTAAAAATAAGAATATACAATAGCTTCACTCAGATTTGGCTGTATTATTCCAATAGTATTTTAAAAAATCATTTAGCTCAATACCCTGGCGGCAAAATTTTAATTATGGTAAAATAATCTGCAGTGTTTGTAGTGAAAATGTGGTTCAGCATCCTGTGCTACTGTGCCATACAGATTAGGAAGTTCCCATATTTTCTTCCTGATAGTGTTCATTAGTCTCAGCTGGAGTAGTATTGGGGCAGTACAAATGGCCTTGGTGACCTTGAGTTAGAGAAGGGGAAAAGCAGCCAGAATCCCTTCTCCTGTTTGTTGTTCAGTGGCTTTCATTGGAAAATGCACATATGTGAATGTCAAGTGAAGGCAGGGTTGAGCTCGCTGTGATGCTTGCCATAATATATATTCTCTGAAGCCTTGCATGTGAAGAATGGCCTCTTGGGTGAGGTACAAGAAGGCTGCAGTTGTCCATAGAAGCATAGCTCCCCATAAGCTTTTAGGAGAAGAGGGATAAAATATTGGCTGGGTGAAAGAAAAGATGTTTTTCAAAATCAGTGTTCAAAATTATAAACACTGTGTGTAGAAGCAAAGGATGTGGGTAGGGTTTTAAATTAACATTTTGTCTCCGTATTCACAAAGGAAAGGGCTGATTCGGACGTAGTAGTTAAAGAGGAGAGGTGTGAAATATTGGATAAGGTAAACATAACGAGAGAGGAAGTACTAGAGGGACTGGAATCCTTGAAAGTTGATAAGTGACCAGGGCCGGATGGATTGTTTCCTAGGCTATTGAAGGAAGCCAGGGAGGAAATAGCGGATGCTCTGAGGATCATTTTCCAATCCTCGCTAGATACAGGGGAGGTACCGGAGGACTGGAAGACTGCAAACCTAGTACCATTGTTTAAAAAGGGTACAAGGGAAAGGCCGAACAATTATAGGCCGGTCAGTCTTTCCTCGGTGGTGGGCAAACTATTAGAATCAATACTGAGAGATAGGATGAACTGTCACTTGGAAAGGCATGATTTAATCAGGGATAGTCCGCATGGATTTGTTCAGGGAAGGTCATGCCTTACAAATCTGATTGAATTCTTTGAGGAAATGACAAGGAGGATTGATGAGGGTAGTGCAGTGGGTGTTGTCTACATGGATTTTAGTAAGACATTTGACAAGGTCCCACATGGCAGACTGGTCAGAAAGGTAAAAGCCCATGGGATACAAGGAAATGTGGCGAATTTGATCCAAAATTGGCTCAGTAACAGGGTAAAAGTCGATGGATGTCTTTGCGAATGGAAATCAGTTTCCAGTGGTGTGCCACAGGGCTCAGTGTTGGGTCCCTTGCTGTTTGTGGTACATATTAATGATTTGGACTTGAATGTAGGGGGCATGATTGGCAAATTTGCAGACGACACAAAAATTGGCCGTGTAGTTGATAGTGAAGAGGATAGCTGTAGACTCCAAGAAGATATCAATGGGTTGGTGGAGTGGGCGGAAAAGTGGCAAATGGTGTTCAACCCGGAGAAGTGTGAGGTAATGCACTTAGGGAGGGCAAACAGTAAAAGGGAATATGCAGTAAACGGGAATATATTGAGAGGGGTAGAGAAAATGAGAGACCTTGGAGTGCACAGGTCCGTGAAGGTGGCAGTACAGGTAGATAAGGTTGTGAAGAAGGCATACGGAATGCTCTCCGTTATTAGCCAAGGTATGGAATACAAAAGCAGGGATGTAATGATGGAACTGTATAAAACACTGGAAAGGCCACAGCTGGAGTATTGTGCGCAGTTCTGGTCCCCACATTACAGGAAGGACGTAATTGCTCTGGAGAGAGTGCAGAGAAGATTTACAAGAATGTTACCAGGGCTTGAAAATTGCGGCTACAAGGAGAGATTGGATAGGCTGGGGTTGTTTTCCTTGGAGCAGAGGAGGCTGAGGGGAGACTTGATTGAGGTGTACAAAATTATGAGGGGGCCCAGATAGAGTAGACAGGAAGTACCTGTTTCCCCTAGCGGAGAGTTCAAGAACTAGAGGACATAGATTTAAGCTGATTGGCGGAAGGATTAGAGGGGACATGAGGAAAAACTTTTTTACCAAGAGGGTGGTGGGTGTATGGAATTCAGTGTCCGAATTGGTGGTAGAGGCAGGGACCCTCAACTCTTTTTAAAAAGTACCTGGACCTGCACCTAAAGTGCTGTAAGCTGCAGGGCTACGGACCAGGTGCTGGAAGGTGGGATTAGAATGGGCATCTGGTTGTTCTTCGAGCCGGCGCGGACACAATGGGCCGAATGGCCCCCTTCTGTGCAGGATCTTTTCTATGGTTCTATAAACGAAGCTCAAACAAACTTTTTTTCCAGATCTTTAAACTACATCAAATTTTTGGAAATTTTTGCTTTGGGATCATGGGGAGGAACAGTTGGGCTGGGAAAGCAGTCAGAATCAGGGGAAACCTGGGCTGATAATGAAGCCTCGAAGAAGACACATTTCCACCAGAGTTGCGTGGAATTTTCTTTTTTATTCGTTCATGGGATGTGGGCGTCGTTGGCGAGGCCAGCGTTTATTGCCCATCCCTAATTGCTCTTGAGAAGGTGGTGGTGAGCTGCCTTCTTGAACCGCTGCAGTCCGTGTGGTGAAGGTTCTCCCCCAGTGCTGTTAGGAAGGGAGTTCCAGGAATTTGACCCAGCGACGATGAAGGAACGGCGATATATTTCCAAGTCGGGATGGTGTGTGACTTGGAGGGGAACGTGCAGGTGGTGTTGTTCCCATGTGCCTGCTGCTCTTGTCCTTCTAGGTGGTAGAGGTCACGGGTTTGGGAGGTGCTGTCGAAGAAGCCTTGGCGAGTTGCTGCTGTGCATCCTGTGGATGGTACACATTGCAGCCACCGTGCGCTGGTGGTGAATGGAGTGAATGTTTAGGGTGGTGGATGGGGTGCCAATCAAGCGGGCTGCTTTGTCCTGGATGTGTCGAGCATATAACTTCCTTGCTTTTGTACTCTATGCCTCTGTTTATAAAGCTCGAGATCCCATATGCTTTTTTAACTGTTTTCTCAACCCGTCCTGCCACCTTCAAAGATTTGTGCACATATACCCCCAGGTCTCTCTGTTTCTGCACCCACTTTAGAATTGTACCATTTAGTTTATATTGTCTCTCCTCATTCTTCCTGCCAAAATGTATCAATTTGCACTTCTCTGCATTAAATTTCATCTGTCATGTGTCCGCCCATTCCACCTATGTCCTCTTAAGGTCTATTGCTATCCTCCTCACTGTTTACTACACTTCCAAGTTTTGTGTCATCTGCAATATATATCAAACAAAGCAGTGGTCCTAGTACCGACCCCTGGGCAACACAACTGTACACTTCCCTCCAGTCCGAAAGACAACTGTTCACCACTACTCTCTGTTTCCTGTCACTTAGCCAATTTCGTATCCATGCTGCCATGCCCCTTTTATTCCATGGGCTTCAACTTTGCTGACAAGCCTATTTTGTGGCACTTTATCAAAAGCCTTTTAAAAGTCCATGTACGCAACGTCAACACATTGCCCTCATCAACACTCTCTGTTACATCATCAAAAAACTTAAGCAAATTAGTTAAATACGATTTGCCTTTAACAAATCTGTACTGGCTTTCCTTTATTAATTCGCACTTGTCCAAGTGACTATTAATTTTGTCCCGGTTTATCATTTCTAAAAGCTTCCCCACCACTGAGGTTAAACTGACTGGCCTGTAGTTGCCGGGTTTATCCTTACACCCTTTTTTGAAAAAGGGTGTAAGGATGAACCCTTTTTTGAAAAAGGGTGTAACATTTGCAATTCTCCAGTGCCCTGGCACTAGCCCCATATCTAAGGAGGATTGGAAGATTATAGCCAGCCACTCTGCAATTTATGGAAACATAGAAAATAGGAGCAAGAGTAGGCCATTCGGCCCTTCGGGCCTGCTACGCCATTCAAAATGATCATGGCTGATTGTCTAACTCAGTACCCCGTTCCTGCTTTTTCCCCATATCCCTTGATCCCTTTAGCATTAAGAAATATATCTATCTCCATCTTGAATACACCTAATGATTTGGCCTCCACTGCCTTCTGTGGTAGAGAATTCCACAGGTTCACCACCCTCTGAGTGAAGAAATTTCTCCTCATCTTGGTTCTAAATGGAATACCCCGTATCCTGAGACTGTGACCCCTGGTTCTGGACTCCCCATCCATCGGGAACATCCTCCCTGCATCTAGTCTGTCAAGTCCTGTTAGAATTTTATATGTTTCAATGAAATCACTTCTCATTCTTCTAAACTCTAGTGAATATAGGCCTAGTTGACCCAATCTCTCCTCATACGTCAGTCCTGCCATCCCAGGAATCAGTCTGGTAAACCTTTGTTGCACTCCCTCCATGGCAAGAACATCCTTCCTCAGATAAGGAGACCAAAACTGCACACAATACTCCAGATGTGGTCTCACCAAGGCCCTGTATAACTGCAGTAAGACATCCCTGCTCCTGTACTCAAATCCTCTTGCAATGAAGGCCAACATACCATTCGCCTTCCTAACTGCTTGCTGCACCTGAATGCTCGCTTTCAGTGACTGGTGTACAAGGACATCCAGGTCTCGTTGCACCTCCCCTTTACCCAATCTATCACCATTCAGATAATAATTTGCCTTTCTGTTTTTACAGCCAAAGTGGATAACCTCACATTTCCACCCTTACTTCCCTCAGCAACCTAGGATACATCCTATCCAGACCGAGTGACTTATCTACTTTAAGTACAGCCTATTCAGAACAGTCTGTACATATCTTTAACCTTTACCTTTCAGATTCTCCCACATATAATATGAGTTGTTTCATGCCTAGAGATCCATCACCTGATGCTGTGACTTTCTGTTCTGTTCAAATTTTCCTTAAACAGCAGTGGGGATTGAGACACTGACCATGGAAATTCCTTTCTGCAGTGACATTCTCTCTTCCATCATGGCATGTATACTGTAATTTGTATAACTCCCCATCTTCTCTTCTAATACTTTACTTGCTACATTCAGTACAGCATTTTTTGCATATACTTGTTACCACTATCACTTTCCTGAATGTCCTGTGCTGCTACTTAACAGTAATATTCATGACTTGTCTTTGTGCTTTAAGTCATGCAACTTCTGCCAGACCTCCAGCCAGGTGCTCTGGGTAGTTGACAGATGTCCATTCTTTGAGCTACATATTGCTTTTCCTGGTGCCACTTTTTGCCTGGCACATGCCCTGCTTTAAGCTGCTTGTTTTTTCATTGCTGCTAACAAGATTGTATTCTTAGGAAGAGCATGTTTCAAAGCACACATTCCTCCAATTTAATTTTGTTGATTATAATGAAATTGGGCATTTTGCCCATTTTTCAATTAAAGAACGACCCTTAATTTATAGGAAATTCTGTCTAGTATTAAAAAAGAAATGAACATATTCCTTAAAGGGGAAGGTAAGTCTTGTGGAAGTTATTTTTGTTCAAATTACTCCCTTTTTATGTAAGAAAATAAGACCTTAAATTTCTTTCTCGTTGGGGAAAAATAGCAACTTTTATGCTGCCATGGAGTGTTGAATGGATCTCCCTCCCTATCAGGGTGTCATTCACAGGGAACATACCTGTGTATTCCTAAATAGCTCTATAGAATCATACAGCACAGAAGGATGCCATTCGGCCCATTGTGCCTGTGCTGGCCCTTTGAAAGAGCTATCGAATTAGTCCCACTCCCCAGCTCTTTCCCCATAGCCTTGCATTTTTTTCCTTTTCAAGTATATATCCAATTCCCTTTTGAAAGTTACTACTGAATCTGCTTCCACCACCCTTTCAGGCAGTGGATTCCAGATCATAACAACTCGCTGCATTAAAAAAAAATTTCCTCATGTCGCCTCTATCAAAACCCTTCATAATTTTGAACACATTTATTAAATCTCTCAAACTTCCCTGCTCTAAGGAGAACAATCCCAGCTTCTCCAGTCTCTCCATATAACTGAAGTCCCTCATCCTTAGTACTATTCTAGTAAATCTCTTCTGCACCCTCCCTTAGGCCTTGACATCCTTCCTAAAATGTAGTGCCCAGAATTGGACACAATAATCCAGCTGAGGCCTAACCAGTGATTTATAAAGGTTTAGCATAACTTCTTTGCTTTTGTACTTTATGCCTCTATTTATAAAGCCAAAGATCCCATATGCTTTTTTAACAGCCCTTGTCAAGTTGTTCTGCCATCTTCAAAGATTTGTGTATGTGAACCCCTAGGCCTCTCTGTTCCTGCGTCCCCTTTAAAATTGTACCATTTAGTTTATATTGCGCCTCCTCATTCTTCCTTCTCTTGCAAATAACGAGGACGTGCAACCTCAAATTAATGTGAGGGCTGTTCCAGAACTGCCCAACCCTAGGAATTTGTGCTACCAGCTGGGAAATCTGCACTTTTTCCATTATCTAGCACCCAATCTAGCATTGTATTTGCATATTGTGGCAGTAGTATGTGGAACAGTCAACTTGAGATCAGTCAATACTAGAGACTCCAAGACAGTCAAGAGCATGCAATTGGGCCAGGAGCAGGTGAGTGCATTTCTCAACGAGAGCTACAGTAATATTCACCACAATCACAGAGCACATGATAGAAAGCTTGCAAAAAAACAGAGCAGGGAGACACATTCTGTATGCCTGTATTGAGAGAGAGATCTGTAAAACAGGAAATTCAGCAAAAAGAATGCCTAAGAGAACCAGACTTCTAGCTGTCTAGTCCATTGTTTTACATGTGTGTAAAAAAAATGAAGGAGCGTATGAATGTAAATAGACTGACCATGGGATCCATAAATACTGAGAGTTATGTCAGATCATGCTTTTGCAAGGAGTGTTATAACAAGTACTGTATATTTATACAAGTTTTGGATATTGAAGTAACTACTGTCTAATATCTGCTGCTATTATAATAAAAAGTACAAACTAATTTAATTAATGTTTAATGGCTATGTGCACACTAGTGAGAAAATAGAAACAAATGTATGAAGTCGTCACTTTTTTTTATATGTAGAATTTTACTTCCGGGTCTTGAGAGAAGATTTCTGCCTGAAGATCTCAGTGATACATTGCTAGACCACCTAAAGAAGATTGCTAATAGTCGTAAGAAACTTGTTTCTGTTTGGTCTTTTATTATGAGAACTATGGACAAATGATCTATGACAGCACACTGAAGCCTTAGATTTTTGTTTTCTGGATTCAAAAGGGGAAAAAATTGGGTCTCTGGGGGTGAAATTGGTCTTTGATGATGGTGCATAACGGACAATAGTGAATTATCAACCTGTTTTACACCCTGCTGAAAATCAGCCATGGTGTAAAATGGACTGCCGATTTCCTATTGCCCATTTTTACACTAATGCCGAAGACCAATTTCACCCCCCCAAGTGTCTTTGGGTTAGATTTTCCACTTTTTGTTTGGGCGTAAAACTGGTGTTGCGGATCTCCGCCTGTTACAGCAACCGTCTGGTTTTCATCTCAATGTTGGAGGCAAGTTGAAAATCTGCCCCTTTATCTTCAAAGTGCTTTCAGTATCTTCTGGCTAGTAAGTCTTATACAGTCCCCACCACTTAAAATGTCTACGTTTAAAACGGGCAGTCGCTTATATCGGCCAAAACACGATAACCATTAGCCATTTGCATTAACATCAATTTCAGTGTTACTGATTATAGCCTCTTCGCTATACTAGTTTATTGCTTCACTTTTGCATGTATAGTCATGTAATGCGGTTCAGAAATCAAAATTTCGGGGAAAACTTCTATGTGTTTTTGGCTGCTTCACCTCCAGCAAGGGGAGTGGTCCGGTGGTAAAATAAGGCCATGTAGGCTCAATTGTAGTACCTGCAGACAACGCAATGTTCCAGAATTCAATGCTTGTTAAAGTATGATGATACACATCGGAGTCATTGTATATTATGTGTCCACAGCCAGATTATATTGTCCTTACAATTTGTTCTCACTTTTCTGAAAGTTGGAGAACCACTATGTATATTGAGGCAAATACATGACAATTTCATATGTGCATGCACATGCACAGTTGCAATCCAAATTTCAGAGGAGGCTAAAGTGCCCAGTTGTGTGTACCCTGTATAATTTTTCTGCATAACTGAAGTGACGACATTGTCTCAGTGGCGTCGCTTCTATTTCCTGGTTTCTTCAACAGAGTTTGTAGTTCTGTGGAGCAGCTTGACATAATTTGCAATATCTTTTGTATTTGTTAATAAGAAATTTTGAATAGGATGACAGCAGGGTAATTTTATAGTGTAAGTAGCAGAGCCAAAGCAACGATATGTATGAGCTTCGGGACTATATCCCAGGACTTTGGTGAGTATTGCTGTTTCTTTCTGGCATTAAAGCCACTTGTAGTTTCCCCCATTGATGCCCCAGCTGAGATCAAAAGACTAAGCAATATCAGTGATGGAAGCAGCACTCTTCCTGGTCTGTAGAGCTGAGTAGCAGATGGTGTTACTTACCCACTGAGCCATTAGAGGAAGCCCTTTAAGACTTTTCATTCGTGTCCATGGGAGCCACAGAATCTTTACATATAAGGCCTCATTCTGATTTGGGCCTCATTTCTTTTTCTCCCAATACTCAGCAGCAATTCCATCAGGGAGCTCCTCTGTACTTCAGCTGGGATTCCTAAAGTTCAGAACAATAGTCTTTCTAGACCATTTAGGCAACTTTGCCTTGGGAGACATTGTGCCCTCATGTAATTGAGGAGGTATTCTGGCACCAGGAAAGGAATTCTACTTATGGGACCAAAAGAATAGTCCCTCAATTTAGTCAGACAGGTTTCTATGGAATCTGGTTGGCCTTTATTGACTTTAAGGACATATACTTTTGTGTGGTCTTTTGGTACAACAGAACAAGTTTCGAGCTGCTTCTATATCTGAGGACAGAAATGCCAATGAAGGATACTAACTTCATTTTCCTATTAGCACTCAGATTTTTCTGTGGCTGCTGTCTTAAAGTTTCAACGAATGCACGTGTATCTTACCTTAAGATCATCTTCACGAGTCTCGGAATGCCATGCAGTAAATACTTACATTGAGTCTACAGCACAGAAACAGGCCTTTCGGCCCAACTGGTCTATGCCGGTGTTTATGCTTCACACGAGCCTCATCCCTCCCTACTTCATCTAAACCTTTCAGCATACCCTTCCATTCCTTTCTCCCTCGTGTGCTTATCTAGCTTCCCTTTAAATATTTCTATGCTATTTGCCTCAATTACTCCTTGTGGTAGCAAGTTCCACATTCTTACCACTCTTTGGGTAAAGAAGTTTCTCCTGAATTCCCTATTGGATTTATTAGTGACTATCTTATATTTATGACCTCTAGTTTTGGTCTTCCCCACAAATAGTAACATTTTCTCTAAGTCTACCCTATCAAACCCTTTCATTATCTTAAAGACATCTACCAGGTCACTCCTCAGCCTTCTCTTTTCTAGAGAAAAGAGACCCAGCCTGTTCAACCTTTCCTGATAAGTGTATCCTCTCAGTTCTGGCATCATCCTTATGAATCTTTTTTACACCTTCTCTAATGCTTGTATATCATTTTTATAATGTGGCGATCAGAACTGTGCACAGTACTCCAAGAGTGGTCTAATCAAGGTTCTATACAAGTTTAACATAACTTCTCTGCTTTTCAATTATATCCTTCTAGAAATAAACCCCAGTGCTTGGTTTGCCTTTTTTATGGCCTTATTAACCTGCATCGCTACTCAGGTTACAGATATAGATTTGTGTATCTGTAACCCGAGTTACCTTTGCTCCTCTACCCCATTTAGAGTTATTTTCCAACAAGCATATGGCCTTCTTATTCCTCCTACCAAAATGCACCACCTCATACTTACCTATATTGAAATTAATTTGCCAATTGCATGCCATTCTGCAAATGTATTAATGTCTTCTTGCATTTTGATGCATTCTTCCTTTGTGTTAACTACATCCCCCAATTTGGCGTTGTCCTCAAATTTTGAAATTGTGCTTCCGGTTCCTGAGTCCAAATTGTTACTGTAAATTGTGAACAACAGTGGTCCCATCACCGATCCTTGTGGAACACCACTTCCCACCTTTTGCCATTCTGAGTAGCTACCCTTAACTCCTACTCTCTGTTTTCTATTTTGTAGCCATCTTACTATCTGCTACATGTCCCCTGACTCCACATGCTCTGACCTTAGTCATGAGTCTAGAAACATAGAAAGCTTATGGCACGTAAGGTGGCCATTCGGCCCATTGTGTCTGTGCTGGTCGAAATAGAGCTACCTAGCCTAATCCCACTTTCCAACACTTGGTCCGTATCCTTGTACGTTACAGCACTTCAAGTACATGTCCAAGTACTTTTTAAATACGATGAGGATTTCTGCCTTCAACACCCTTTCAGGCAGTGAGTTCCAGACCCCTACCACTCTCTGGGTGAAAACATTTTTCCTCAGCTCCCCTCTAATCCTTCCACCAAGTACTTTAAATCTATGCCCCCTGGTTATTGATCTCTACTAAGGGAAATAGGTCCTTCCTGTCCACTCTATCCAGGTCCCTCATTATTTTATACACCTCAATTAAATCACCCCTCAGCCTCCTGTGTTCCAAAGAAAACAACCCCAGTCTATCCAATCTTTCCTCATAGCTAAAATTCTGGCAACATCCTTGTAAATCTCCTCTGCACCCTCTCTAGTGCAATCACATCTTTCCTGTAATGTGACCAGAACTGTACACAGTACTCCAAGCTGTGGCCTAACTAGTGTTTTATGCAGTTCTAGCATAACCTCCCTGCTCTTATATTCTATGCCTCGGCTAATAAAGGAAAGTATACCGTATGACTTCTTAACCACCTTATCTACCTGTCCTGATACCTTCTGAGATCTGTGGGCATGCACTCCAAGGTCCCTCTCAGTATCCTCCCATTTACTGTGAATTCCCTTGCCTTGTTTGACCTCCCCAAATGCATTACCTCACACTTCTCCGGATTGAATTCCATTTGCCACTTTTCTGCCCACCTGACCGGTCCATTGATATCTTCCTGCAGTTTACAGCTTTCCTCCTCACTATCAACCACACGGCCAATTTTTGTATCATCTGCAAACTTCTTAATCATGCCCCCTACGTTTAAGTCTAAATCATTAATATATACCACAAAACAAGGGACCTAGTAATGAGCCCTGCGGAACCCCACTGGAAACAGCCTTCCAGTCACAAAAACACCCATCGACCATTACCCTTTGCTTCCTGCCACTCAGCCAATTTTGGATCCAATTTGCCACTTTCCCTTGGATCCCATGGGCTTTTACTTTTTTGACCAGTCTGCCATGTGGGACCTTGTCAAAAGCCTTGCTAAAATCCATGTTTTTTTAAATTCGTTCATGGGATGTGGTCGTCGCTGGCGAGGCCGGCATTTATTGCCCATCCCTAATTGCCCTTGAGAAGGTGGTGGTGAGCCGCCTTCTTGAACCGCTGCAGTCCGTGTGGTGAAGGTTCTCCCACAGTGCTGTTAGGAAGGGAGTTCCAGGATTTTGACCCAGCGACGATAAAGGGACGGCGATATATTTCCAAGTCGGGATGGTGTGTGACTTGGAGGGGGACGTGCAGGTGGTGTTGTTCCCATGCGCCTGCTGCTCTTGTCCTTCTAGGTGGTAGATGTCGCGGATTTGGGAGGTGCTATCGAAGAAGCCTTGGCGAGTTGCTGCAGTGCATCCTGTGGATGGTACACACTGCAACCAATCAAGCGGGCCGCTTCTTGAGTGTTGTTGGAGCTGCACTCATCCAGGCAAGTGGAGAGTATTCCAGCACACTCCTAACTTGTGCCTTGTAGATGGTGGAAAGGCTTTGGGGAGTCAGGAGGTGAGTCACTCGCCGCAGAATACCCAGCCTTTGACCTGCTCTTGTGGCCACAGTATTTATATGGCTGGTCCAGTTAAGCTTCTGGTCAATGGTGACCCCTGGGGTGTTGATGGTGGGGGATTCGGCGATGGTAATGCCATTGAATGTCATGGGGAGGTGGTTAGACTGTCTCTTGTTGGAGATGGTCATTGCCTGGCACTTGTCTGGCGCGAATATTACTTGCCACTTATGAGCCCAAGCCTGGATGTTGTCCAGGTCTTGCTGCACGCGGGCTCGGACTGCTTCATTATCTGAGGGGTTGCGAATGGAAATGAACACTGTGCAATCATCAGCAAACATCCCCATTTCTGACCTTATGATGGAGGGAAGGTCGTTGATGAAGCAGCTGAAGATGGTTGGGCCTCGGACACTGCCCTGAGGAACTCCTGAAACAATGCCCTGGGGCTGAGATGATTGGCCTCCAACAACCACTACCCATCTTCCTTTGTGCTAGGTATGACTCCAGCCACTGGAGAGTTTTCCCCCTGATTCCCATTGACTTCAATTTTACTAGGGCTCCTTGGTGCCACACTCGGTCAAATGCTGCTTTGATGTCAAGGGCAGTCACTCTCACCTCACCCCTGGAATTCAGCTCTTTTGTCCATGTTTGGGTCAAGGCTGTAATGAGTCTGGAGCCGAGTGGTCCTGGCGGAACCCAAACTGAGCATTGGTGAGCAGGTAATTGGTGAGTAAGTGCCGCTTGATAGCACTGTCGACGACACCTTCCATCACTTTGCTGATGATTGAGAGTAGATTGTTGGGGCGGTAATTGGCCGGATTGGATTTGTCCTGCTTTTTGTGGACAGGACATACCTGGGCAATTTTCCACATTGTCGGGTAGATGCCGGTGTTGTAGCTGTACTGGAACAGCTTGGCTAGAGGCGCAGCTAGTTCTGGAGCACAAGACTTCAGCACTACAGCTGGGATGTTGTCGGGGCCCATAGCCTTTGCTGTATCCAGTACACTCAGCCGTTTCTTAATATCACGTGGAGTGAATCGAATTGGCTGAAGACTGGCTTCTGTGATGGTGGAGATATCGGGAGGGGGACGAGATGGATCATCCACTCGGCACTTCTGGCTGAAGATGGTTGCAAACCTTCAGCCTTGTCTTTTGCACTTACGTGCTGGACTCCGCCATCATTGAGGATGGGGATGTTTGCAGATCCTCCTCCCATTAGTTGTTTAATTGTCCACCACCATTCACGACTGGATGTGGCAGGACTGCAGAGCTTTGATCTGATCCATTGGTTGTGGAATCGCTTAGCTCTGTCTATAGCATATTGCTTCCGCTATTTAGCATGCATGTAAGTCCTGAGTTGTAGCTTCACCAGGTTGGCACCTCATTTTTAGGTACGCCTGGTGCTGCTCCTGGCATGCTCTTCTGCACTCCTCATTGAACCAGGGTTGGTCCCCTGTCTAGTTGGTAATGGTAGAGTGAGGAATATGCCGGGCCATGAGGTTACAGATTGTGCTGGAATACAATTCTGCTGCTGCTGATGGCCCACAGCGCCTCATGGATGCCCAGTTTTGAGCTGCTAGATCTGTTCTGAATCTATCCCATTTAGCACGGTGGTAGTGCCACACCACACGTTGGATGGTGTCCTCAGTGTGAAGACGGTACTTCATCTCCACGAGGACTGTGCGGTGGTCACTCCTACCAATACTGTCATGGACAGATGCATTTGTGACAGGTAGATTGGTGAGGACGAGGTCAAGTAAGTTTTTCCCTCGTGTTGGTTCGCTCACCAGCTGCCGCAGGCCCAGTCTGGCAGCTATGTCCTTCGAGGACTCGGCCAGCTCGGTCAGTAATGGTGCTACCGAGCCACTCTTGGTGATGGACATTGAAGTCCCCCACCCAGAGTACATTCTGTGCCCTTGCTACCCTCAGTGCTTCCTCCAAGCGGTGTTCAACATGGAGGAGGACTGATTCATCAGCTGAGGGAGGGCGGTAGGTGGTAATCAGCAGGAGGTTTCCTTGCCCATGTTTGACCTGATGCCATGAGATTTCATGGGGTCCAGAGTCAATGTTGAGGACTCCCAGGGCCACTCCCTCCTGACTGTATATCACTGTACCGCCACCTCTGGTCGGTTTGTCCTGCTGGTGGGACAGGACATACCCAGGGATGGTGATGGAAGAGTCTGGGACATTGGCTGAAAGGTATGATTCTGTGAGTATGTGGGACAGCTCTCCCAATTTTGGCACAAGTCCCCAGATGTTAGTGAGGAGGACTTTGCAGAGTCGACTGGGCTTGGTTTGCCTTTGTCGAGTCCAATGCCTAGTGGTCCGATGCCGGGTGGTCCGTCCGGTTTTATTCTTGTGACTTTTTTTAAGCGAGATTTTACAACTGAGTGGCTTGCTAGGCCATTTCAGAGGGCAATTAAGAATCAACCACATTGCTGTGGGTCTGGAGTCACATCTTGGCCAGACTGGGTATGGACGGCAGGTTTCCTTCCCTAAAGGATATTAGTGATCCAGATGGGTTTTTATGTCGATCCGGTAGTTTCATGGCCACCATTACTGATACTAATATTTTAATTCCAGATTTTTTATTTAATTAAATTTAATTTAAATTCCCCAGCTGCCATGGCAGGATTTGAACTCATGACTCCGGATTATTAGTCCGGGCCTCTGTATTACTAGTCCAGTAACATAACCACTATGCTACCGTACCCCTAGACTACATCAAACGCACTGCCCTCATCGACCTGCCTTGTTACCTCTTCAAAAAATTCAATCAAGTTAGGCAGACACAACCTTCCCTTGAGAAATCCATGTTGATTGTCCTTGATTAATCCAAGCCTCTCTAAATGACTGTTGATACTGTCCCTCAGAATTGTTTCCAATAATTTGCCCACCACCAAGGTTGGACTGACTGGCCTGTAATTACTAGATCTATCCTTAACTCCCTTTTTAAACAACGGTACAAGCAGTCCTCCAATCCTCCGGCACCACGCCTATAGCCAGAGAGGATCGGAAAATGATGGTCAGAGCCTCTGCTATTTCCTCCCTTGCTTCTTTTAACAGCCTGGGATACATTTCACCCGGGCCTGGCGATTTATGTACTTTCAAAGATGCTAAACCCCTGAATACTTCCTCTCTCGCTATGGATATCTCATCCAATATTTCACACTCCTCCTCCTTAACTACAACTCTGCATCATCCCCCTCTTTTGTGAAGACAGACGCAAAGTATTCATTAAGAACCATACTCACATCTTCCACCTCCACACATAGGTTACCTTTTTGGTCTCTAATAGGCCCTACTCTTTCCTTAGTTATCCTCTTGCTTTTTGTGTTCTTGTAAAACATCTTTGGGTTTTCCTTAATTTTACTTGCCAGTATTTTTTCATGCCCTATCTTTGCTTTCCTAATTTCCTTTTTAATTTCACCCCTGTACTTTCTGTACTCCTCTAGGCTTTCTGCAGTATTGAGCTCTCGGTGTCTGACATAAGCTTCCCTTTTTTGCCTTATCTTACCCTGTGTACTCCTTGTCATCTAGGAGGCTCTGGATTTGGCAGTTGCACCCTTTTTGTTTGTGGGAACATGTTTACTCTGAACCCCTTGAATGCCTTCCACTGCTCTGACACTGATTTGCCTTCAAGTAGCTGTTTCCAGTCCACTTTTGCTAAATCATTTCTCAGCTTAGTAAAATTGGCCTTTCCCCAATTTAGAACTTTTACTACTGTTCTATCTTTGTCCTTTTCCATAACTGTGAAATCTAACTGAATTATGATCACTACCACCAAAATGCACTCCCACTGATACTCCTTCCACCTGCCCAGCCTCATTCCCTAAAACTAAATCCAGAACTCTTTCCCCCCCCCCCCCCTGTTGTTGGGCTTGCTACGTACTGGCTAAAAAAGTTCTCCTGAATGCAATTTAAGAATTCTGTACCCTGTATACCTTTTACACTGATTGTATCCCAGTTAATATTAGGGTAGTTGAAATCCCCTACTAACACTGCCCTATTGTTTTCGCACTTCTCAGAAATTTGCCTACAAATTTGTTCTTCTGTCTCCCTCTGACTGTTTGGGGTTGTAGAGTACACTCCCAGCAGTGTGACTGCCCCTTTTTTTATTCTTTAGCTCAACTCATATGGCCTCATTTGCTGATCCTTCTAACCATCCCGATTTGGAAATATATCACCGTTCCTTCATCGTCGCTGGGTCAAAATCCTGGAACTCTCTTCCTAACAGCACTGTGGGAGAACCTTCACCACACGGAGTGCAGCGGTTCAAGAAGGCGGCTCACCACCACTTTCTCAAGGGCAATTAGGGATGGGCAATAAATGCCGGCCTCCCTAGCGACACCCACATCACATGAACGAATAAAAAAAAGATCATCCCTCCTCACAGCTGTAATTGTTTCTTTAACCAATATCGCCACCCCCCCCACCTTTTTTATCCCCATCTCGATCGCGTCTGAAAACTCTGTAACCAGGAACGTTGAGCTGCCATTTCTGCCCCTGTTTAAACCATGATTCAATAATAGCTAAGAATTCATACTTTCTCGTGTCTATCTGTACCCTCAGCTCATCTGCCTTTTTTCACTATACTCCTTGCATTACCGTTAAGCACTGCCAAGCTCCGTTGTTGTCCAGTTTCTCACCTTTGTGTCCTCTGCCTTCCAAACTCGCTTACTAATTTTCTGACTTCCATTTCCAGCTCTGCTTCTCTCACTTCTGAATCTACGCTCAGGTTCCCATCCTCCTGCCAAGCTAGGTTAAGCCCTCCCCAACAGCACTAGCAAACCTCCCCGCGAGGATATTGGTCCCAGCACTGTTGAGGTGCAACCTGTCTGGCTTGTACAGGTCCCACCTCCCCCAGAACTGGTCTCAATACCGCAGGGTTCTAAAGCCCTCCCTCCTGCACTATCTCTCCATCCATGCATTCATCTGCGCTATCCTCCTGTTTCTAAACTCACTAGCACGTGGCACCGGGTGTAATCTGGAGATTACTACCTTTTGAGTTCCTGCTTATTAATTTCTTTCCTAGCTCCTTAAAATCTGCCTGCAGGACTTCATCCCACTTTCTATCTATGTCATTGGTACCAATAAGGACCACGACCTCTGGCTGGTCACCCCCCTCCCCCCCCCCCCCCCCCCCCCCAGAATGTTCTGCAGCTGCTCAGTGACATCCTTGACCCTGGCACCAGGGAGGTAACATACCATCCTGGAATCACATCTGCGGCCGCAGAAACGCCTGTCTGTTCCCCTAACCATTGAATCCCCTATCTCTATTGCTCTCTTGACCTTTCTTCTCCCCCCACCCCCCACCCCCCTGTACAGCTGAGCCACCCATGGTGCTGTGGACTTGGGTCTGGCTGCACTCCCCATTGGAACCCTCTCCCTCAGCACCGGTTAGAGAGTGAGATGCACTCAGGGCCTCCTGCACTACCTGCCTGGTCCTCCTTGTCTGACTGGCGGTCACCCATTCCCTCTCTGCCTGCGCTCTCTTAAGCTGCGGGGTGACCACCTCCTGAAACGTGCTAGCCAAGTAGCTCTCAGCCTCACAGATGCACTGTAGTGATGCCAGCTGTTGCTTGAGCTCCTCCAGGTCTACCACACAGTATCTCAAGGTCTACAATAAGGTCGAAGGCCTTTTGAAAATCCAAATATATTACATCTACTACATTACCCTTGTCTACTCTTTCTGTTACTCCTTCAAATAATTCAGTAAGGTTGGTCAAGCATGATTTTCCCTTCTGAAATACTAGATGCATTTTAGAAATTGGGATGTCTAATGAATGGAGGAAATTCTAATCAGGTGCCTTTGCAAAATCTAACATTCATTGACGCCTCCTTTCCAACAGCTCTAGGGATATATTTCCCATTCTTGAATTGATTCCTGAGGCTACAAAGAAGGTGAAGTCTGTCCCTCAGTCAGGGAGAATTTCAGCATTATCCTTTTTACACATTCTTGATCTGATGGTTTTAACAGATTGAATAGAGGGTGGAGAATGATTGCAGTGCACTGCCCAAGGAGGTGATCAAGGCTAATTACATCAGTAATTTTATGAGGGAGTTGGACAGGCATTTGGTTAAAAAAAAATCAATTGAGGGATATCAATAGGGAATTGCATTCTGTTTTTAAACTTGGGGGTGGCCCAGTGGACCAAAATGGTCTTTTCTAATCCTGTACATTCCTATTTTCTTACATTTCTACACTATTAAATGTTGAATCTTTACAAAATTGTACAAACATTATCCATATATTGGTGAGCCAAACTGATACAATTTTATTGAGAGTAATTACCATATACATTGAACTGAAACATTTGATATACAGTCATGATGTTATGCCATAATCTCCCCATTGAATATTTTTCTTCCTCAAGTGTTCCTTCTGATTATCTGTCTTTATCCCTCAACTAAAGATTGGGATGCTTGCTGGGTATGGTCCTCTGGTATCTTGTTCAAGTAGTCATACTTTATGTGTGTTGATTGGTTGTTCAGTTGTTCAGCTGTGGGGAGAAAGCTATACCGAGTTAATCCAGCCACTTTCCTCAGGACACATACATTTCCAACAGAAGTTGCTGGATCGAATCAGGACTGAGAACCTTGGCAAGTTGTTGGATAACAATCAGGAGCAGAGAAGGGGGACTGGGACACTCAGTGGGCCTGGGAGGCAGGAAAGAGCAGGGGTTGGAACAATACAGCTATGAGAAGAGGCTGGGAGGGAGTGGAGGAGAGCTGTAGCACTTGGGGAATCCCCACAACAGAGCAGACTTGGAAGAGTGGGTAAAATGCTCAAGGTGATGGGTTACCAGGTTGGAGAGGGGGGTAAAATGGGACCTACTAAGAAGCAGTGTCTGGGCATGTTGGGTACAATGCCCAGGATGGAGAGAGAATGTGAGGATGGGAGAGAGAAATAGTGAACTATCATGGTGGCCGAAAGACAGTTGACACTTTTTTCTAGTGATCTAATTGATCCATTATGTCTCTTGGTTAGCATGATCAACTGGCAACTTTAGAAGCTTGCTACAAATACTAGAGTCATACAATGCTACTGAAAATAATATAATATTTCTAATATAGATAGATTTGACTGCTTACTGTCTAAATAACCCTAACTAAATAATTTTGATCGCTTACAAAATCCTTAGTTGTGGTTGCCTTGCAGTAGAAATACTGATAGCGTTAAGTTTTAATTAATGATGTTGGAAAAATTGCAATGAGAATTCTTTCTGTTCTGTTCTTCTTCCAGATATATTTGCAAATGTCATCTGCTTGGATGTAGATGCTGTGAAACAGCACATTAGAAAAGCTCTACCAGATAATTGGATTAAAAAGCTTGGTCATGTGACATGGGATATCACAAATACCCAGCACCCTCCAGTTCAGTGGCTCGCAGAATTTTGGGATTTTCTGAATAATAATTGTAAAACTCTAGATAAATTTGAAGGGTTGCCACTCATACCACTCAGCCCTCTAAAGGAGTGCATGAAGAGCCTCCAGCTAGCACATTTGTCCAAGAATATAACAACCATATTTCAAATGCAAAATGGTTCCATGTTACCAGATACAATCGCTAGTATAATTACAAGAGCTGGAGGTAGTATAGTTCAAAGCAGTGATGAATTTCTAAAGCATCAGCAATTAGCTGAGTATGTGTTTTTACCAAACCCAAATAATGTTTTAAAAGTGTTTTTGAATCTCGGTTGCGATCAAGTAGTAAAAGAGATAAGTTATATGTCAACTGAAGATAGAAGGTCATTGAGAAGTTTTCTTGCTGAATCATCAATATTTGATACTGATGAGATATACATGTTATTCAAGTTACCGATCTATCAACAAATGACTTCACTTAAGCCTACAAGTAAAGGGCTTATTGCAGCAGGTACACACGGAGCCCTGAGTAATGACGTTTACCCTGAGATCCCAGATGACATGCCTCTACCAGAAATTGTACTTAAGTGTGTTGACGAGAAGGATAGGAAACTCCTGTTGATGAAGGGCAAATTACTGACAGCAGCGGATGTTGCATTGCTTATGTTGAAGGGAGTAGAGACCCAAAAGTATGAGGCTGAACAAATCGAAAAGGTGATGCTCTGGATTCTAAAAAATAGTGAGATACTTTTTAAACAGAAACCAGAATTATTCAACAAGTGCAAAACACTTCGGTTCTTGACATCAAAGGACAGAGTTGTGCAGGCTTCTACCTTATTTGATCCAAACAACGTGGCCTTTCAGCATCTCTTTCAGTCAGAGTATCAGCACTTCTTCCCTCCTCCACTTTATTGTAAGGATGAGAAAATTTTGCAGACATTGCAAAAGCTGGGGCTAAAATCAAAAGAAGACAGTATTTCATCTGATGACCTTTTAAAGGTGGCACGGTTGATAGACAGACAACAAAGCCAAGATGGTGATATTGGCAATGTTTGTAATAAAGCAGAAGCTTTAATTAAAGTGTGCAACCAAACCTCCGTTTTGGCCAATTGTACTTGCCAAACCGTGGAAGAGTTATGTTCTTTACAGTGGGTGCCCTGTAACAGTCTCCCGAAAGCGTCGACAGAACACAAAAAAATAAATATTGATTTTAATAAACCTGAAAATGTAAGAGATTCAAGGTATGCCAACATTATTGGGCTAGTGATGCCACTTACTGACAAGTTTACTGAGAAAGCAAGCAAAATCTTGGGACTGCTGAACTTACCACCAGCTGAGAAGGTGGTTGAAAATTTTTTATTCAGAATTGACCAGGTGTGTACCAATAGTAACTCACGCTACAACTTCCTGACTGATTTGCAAAATATCTATGAGTATATGCAGAAGAATCTCGGTCAGTTTAAGGCTCTCTTACTGGTCGTAGAGCTGCCGTGGGTATGGAATGGGGCTGGGTTTTCACATCCTCAGAATATTGTTTTCTTCTACCCTGACGATTTAGATCTCAGCTGTTACGTAAAGAGAGTCCCACAGGAAATATCCCAGTACAGAGAATTACTGACTGAGTGTGGAGTCAAAACAGGTTACAGCAATGGTGAAATTATTCAAATACTTTATCACATAAAAGATAATACAGTTAAATTGAATTCTGGTTATGGTAGCCCAAGTGAATTGAAGACCATCATTTCCATACTTGATTGGATGCGTAGAAATAATCTTTCATCTAATGATGACCTTCCAGTCCCTGTATGGAAAGGCACCCAAGGTGGATTCTGCTTGAAACCACGTTCCAAGGCTGTTTCGTGTGATTTAGATAAGGGAACACTGGAGGATATTAACAAAAATGAAGAAAACTTTCATGTTGTTCATAAAGAAATAAGCCTTGCAATAATCGAGTGGCTGAATGTGCCTGCCTTAAGCAGCAAAGTTCTGCATCCTGAATTAATTGGAATTGAGCAGTATGGACAAGCTGAACCCCTTATACTGAGAATTAAGAACATTCTGAAAGAATATGATCAAGAACATGATCTCTTCAAAGAGCTGCTTCAAAATGCTGAAGATGCTGGTTCAACAGTTTGTAGTTTCCTAGTGGACATGAGACAAAACAAAGATCCACCTGAAAGTCTTATTGATCCTGGCATGGCCTCATGCCATGGACCGGCACTTTGGTCATACAACAATGAGTGTTTCACTGATGAAGATTTTCACAATATAACAAGAATCGGGACAGGTTCCAAGGAAAACCAAATTGATAAGATTGGTAAATTTGGACTTGGGTTTAATTCTGTTTATCACATAACTGATGTCCCATCCATCCTCAGTGGAAAATACTTACTTATTTTTGATCCGAATGTTACTCATCTTAAGAAACATATCCATTCGGTAACCAACCCTGGAATAAAGCTTAATCTTTATGAGCATAGACGGTTAATTCAAAGATTCCCTGGACAGTTTAACCCTTACAATGGAATATTTGGATGTAATTTTAAAATTGCCACTGGTGAAAATTTCTATTATGAAGGGACCCTCATTAAGTTACCCTTCAGGACACCAGAGGAGGCTACAATATCAGGGATTTCCAATAAGTATTATAACCAGAAACACATCATGTCTTTGGTGGATAGTTTCAGGCAAACTTCAAAAGATCTTGTCATATTCCTAAAGAATGTGAAAAAAGTTTCACTGAAATTTATCAGTGAGCATTCAGCTCATGAAAACCAGATAATCTCTGTATTCAAAATGGAAAGACAAATACTGAATATAATTGAGATGGCAGATAATTTCCCAATTAAAAAAATGCAAGAAAATGCTGTGAACATATTGGAAAGCACAAATAAATTCTCTAGAAAAATCAGAAGTTTGAGCATCTCAACTATCATACAGTTCACAGAAGAAACCATAGATAATCCCAATCATATAAAATATTGGTTGGTTCATTCATGTTTTGGTATGGCAAAAGCCTTGCAAATTGCTTGCAGTAAAACAACAAATGCTTATTTTGCACCTCCTCTTGGAAGTGTGGCCATACCACTCAAAAAGAAGAAAGAAACTGGACATTGGATGCCAAACATGGAAGCTCATGTGGGACAAGTGTTTTGTTTTCTGCCTCTTTCTCTTCAATGTGGTCTTCCCGTTCATATTAACGGATCTTTTGCTGTCACCTCAAATAGGAAGAATCTTTGGAGCTCTGGGCCAAAGGGAGATTGGAATCAAGCCCTTTTGGAAGATGCAGTTTCTGCAGCTTACATCACATCTATTTCACTCATGCAGCAAATGTCACAGAAGGGAGAATTTGAAAATTATGACTACTACACGTTTTGGCCTAATGTGAAAAAAGTAGATAACCAGTTTAGAGTTATTGTGGAAAATTTCTACAAAGCAGTTGCACATGGAATCAATGGTGTTACAGTCAAAGCATTCAGCAATGGAAAAGACTGGTGCCCCATAAACCAAGCTCGTTTTTTGGATTCATCAATTCTTAAAAACAAAAAAGTTGGAGTGTCTGCTGTTACAGAATTTTCCAAATATCTTTCAAAGCCCTTTATTTCAGTTCACTTACCAGAGTGGGTTAAGCAAGGGTTCATTGCCAGTGAATGTGGGCATTTCATTGAGCAAAACACATATAATTGGGAATTGTTTTACAATGAAATTGTATTTCAGAACTTATATGTTATAAGTCCCAAGACTAGGAATGATTTTATTATTTATGCAATTGATATGAGGGATTCATCTATTGATGAAATGTTGAGGATGAAACCATGCATTCCAGCTAGTGGGAAGGAAGAGCTCCAGTATATCAAAAATCTTGTACATCCAGAAGGCAAGATAGCTTGTCTTTATGATGAAGAAGATGGACGGTTCCCCGTAGGGACTTCTGAGGATTTTCTCCACCCTGAGAGATTGTTAAGGATAGAAATGCTGGGGATGGTAAAAGACAGAATAGCTTTCCCTGAGTTAATTGAAAGAGCAGAGACAGTTAAACAAATATGGGGCCTTGACAGGAACAAAGCATATCAAAGAGTTCGTCATATCTTGGATTTGCTCAAAGACCAAAATCAACTCAACAATGATGACCAGCAAAATTTACAGAGTATCCCATTCCTTCCTGCTCTTCTTCCACATAGTCAGGAAAAAAAAGGTCCTGTAGATACTGTGATTTTGATGAAGGCAAAAGAGTTGTACAGTTGCAGGTGGCAAGCACTAGTGAATATGACAGAAATGGTTTTAGACAAAGAGCTGTTAAAAGGGACCAAGCTGTCTACAGAAGCAATTTACCTTCTAGGTTTGAACAGACAACCACCCATTGAAACAGTGTTGGAACAACTGAAACACACATACAAGTGTAATAATCTAGCAACTAGTGATCTGAAAAGAATAACTAAAGAATGTTACATCTACTTGACCAAACAGTTAAAGGGAGATCCAGAATCAAAAAAGGAAATCTACAACGCTGCTCAAGAATTCCCCTTTGTTTTAGTTCATGGAGAGTTTGTGCCTGTCAAACTGGTTGCTCGTAAAGTTTCATTTGATGCTGCTCCATACCTTTATGAACTTCCCAAAGAATATGTAGAATGTGAGGAACTGTGGAAGTGCCTAGAGATTAAGGAATATTTTAGACTGCAAGATTATGCCTCCGTTCTCAAAAGAATGTCAGAAAAATACCATGGATCAAGACTGTCCGATAGTGACCTTGCTGTGTGCCTTAGAATTGTAACTACTGGATTCATTGAGGCATCAGAACAAGAAGACATCAATTCTTATGAATTGCAGAGTGTTCTCCTACCCGATCAATGCTGTGTCCTTCACTCTGCTCAATCATTACAATACAATGATACACCATGGCTTGTTGTAGGAGATGATGTAAATCTCTGCCATAATCAGATAGCTAGAGAAACAGCAATCCGCTTTCATGTTCAAACAACAAAGCACAGGGCCATGAAAAATCTACAAGTCAAAGATTTGTCCATATGGGCACAGGAATTTGGCCAGCAGGAAAAACTGACAGTGCGTTTAAAAAATATCATCAAAGCTTATCCATCCAAGAAAGATATACTAAAGGAATTGATTCAGAATGCCGATGATGCCGAAGCCTCAGAAATCCATTTTATTTGGGATCCCAGAAAACATGGCAACACAAAGACCTTTGGCGAGGAATGGAATACACTTCAAGGACCTGCACTATGCGTTTACAATAACAAGAAGTTCACAGACAAAGACATTGAAGGTATACAACAACTTGGAGAAGGGGGAAAGCGCAACAGTCCAGAGAAAACTGGAAAATATGGACTTGGTTTCAATTCAGTGTATCACCTGACAGACTGTCCCTCTTTTATGTCAGGTGACAGTATGTTGTGTATCTTTGACCCTCATTTGGCTGTGCTTGCCACAGCAAAGCCACATTCCCCAGGTGGTATGTTTATAGTCAACCAGAAGTTTAAAAACACATTTGAGGATGTTTATACTACCTTTCTCCCATCCTTCTTCAATCTTGAGCTGGGTACCATGTTCCGGTTGCCATTGAGAACAGCAGAAATGGCAGAAAAATCAGATATCTCAAAGCAGGCAGTCACAAAGGACGTAATTCTAGAATTGCTCGAGGTGTTGAAAGAAGATTCTGATAGTCTCCTTTTGTTTTTGAACAATATTAAGAAAATTAGTTTTCATAAAATGGACAAAAAAACAAATGAACTGCAGGAAATATTTACTGCAGAAGTAAAAATGTCTAATGAAAGCACCAGGGAACAGGAACATCTGAAGCATTATATCCGAAAGTGTTCAAGTTCCACAACTGTGGTATCCAAAATGGAATCCTATGAAGTTATATATGAAATGGAGATTCGATCTTCTATCAAACATCCAACCAAATGGATTTTGGCAAATAAGGTTGGTGTTGCTGATGCAGAAGTAACTGAGTCAGTGCAGAACTTTTGTTCTAACTTGGGTCAAACACTTTTGCCCCGGAGTTCTGTTGCTGCTTGTATTAACTGCAACAGTTTTCAAGGTAAAGCCTTTTGCTTCCTGCCTTTGCCCATAGAAACTGGTCTCCCTGTGCACATCAATGGAAACTTTGCTGTTGACTTTGCCAGGCGAGACCTTTGGAAACAGGATGGACAAAGCGGAAAGATGAAATGGAACAACTTTTTAAAATTACACCTGATTGCACCTTTATATGCAGATTTACTTGATTACATTCGGATAAGTTTATCTGGCAGCAGAGCTGGTCCTCTAAAATGTAACAGTATGGAATTATGCAGAAACAGTGTTGAACCCTGTTATCTATGGTTCTTCCCTCATGTTTCTGAAGAAGTTCCTCAGGAATGGCAATTAATGATAAATCAAGTTTACCGAAGCATATATCAGAGGAGTCTTTGTCTGATCCCTATAGTCAGACATGAAAGTAATCAATTTCATAATGAGAAGAAGATCATTAATATTACTTGGTCCAGTTTGACTAAAGAAAAGAGAGATGAAGTTCCTCACTTTGTAACTGTTCACATAACCGGAAAACTAATTGAAATTTTAGAAGACATTGGTATGAATTTAGTCCTACAGTCTGACTACATGACCAAAGTTTTGAAAAGTTTAGAAAGAGCTTGTATGGATGTCTTTGTTTTAAACCCAGGTACAGTTAGAAAGTTTCTTCAGATCCATCCACTGAACAACTCAGATCTAACAAAGAGTAACTGTCCTTTACTACTCAGTGAATCCCTGATTAAAGATGGGACCAGATGCATAACACTTCTGGACTACTGTGTCTCCGATGTCAAGGAAGGAAATTATAATGGTATAAGTCATTTACCTCTATTGGTCACACAAGATAATATGTTGGGAAAATTTCAACGTGCCTCTCCAAAATATATTTCCAAATTTCATGATTTATTTCCAGAGTCCCAGGCGTGCTTTGCGAACTATGATATCAATAAGAAATATAAAGATCTCTTGATGGCAGCTGGTTTTTTAGAAGACTTCACAGTTTCAAGGGCTGAGCAATTCATCCGAATCAAACTTGGTTATAGATTTCAGATTAACTCCACTGACCCACACCTATGGCTGAACTGGACTGAAAATGAACAGGTCATAGAATGGCTGAAGAAATTGTGGAAGTATTTTGAGAGCCAGATGAGGTGCAGTGATGATGATAAGGAGAACATATTTGATAAGCTCAAGTTATTATTCTCAGACCTTGCAATCTTACCTGTATTATGTCCAAGTTATAATGACCAGCGCCTGCTTGCACCTCTGGGATCATTAAGTAGTGTTATCTGTGAAATGACCCAAACTAGTGTAGCACAAATTCTGCTAAAGCTTGGGTTTGCTAAAATTGCTGCAGATTATTTTTCCTTGAAGGTAATGTTTAATTGCATTAGACCTCATTCACTAAAGACTGATGACAAAACTTCCATTCTAGAACATCTGCGTCTGACAAAATTAAGATGGAATAATTTAAATGAGTGGGAAATTGAAACCATTTTGAGATTCCTTAATTCTGGATTGGAAACAAGTGATGATAAAGATAAGTATCAGGAACAGCTGAAATCCCTCCCACTTTTTGAAACAATGGAAGATCACTTTGAAAGTATTGAAATGTACAATTTGATTTACATTCTAACTACTCAATTCAGCGACACATTTCCACATTTGTATAAATTGGACAGCTCGTGTATGTTTTTGAAAAAAACAAGGATAAACACTGAGGTGTCAGAAGATTTGGAGATTCAAGTTATTGATGATATGCAGTTCTTAATGGATTACATCCTACCTAACATTGAACAAATATTTAATGATCAAAAACTGGATGTCACACGCCTGATGTATAATATAATCTGTTATTACAACACAGCCTATGAAGCGAAGAAAGAACAAATTGTGTTTAGTCTTGCAAATGTAAGACTGATCGAAGATAAGAATGGAATATTTCAAAAGGTTTCTTATTTCTATGAAAACAGTGAACGCTTATTTAAAATTTTGATTCCTACAGAAAGATTTGTTCCTGAGAACTTTTTTAAAGATGTGGGATGCTCCCTTGATGATTCCAATTTGAACAAATTACTGAAGGATCTGGGAATTAAATGCTCCGTATCTCCAGATGATTTTATTGCTTTTGCATCACAAGTTTCGGAAGAAGTGAAATTGAATACTCCTTTGAAAGTACTAATTGAAAAAAGTGATGCTTTAGTCACATATTTGTGTAATGTAGATGAGGAAAACCTTCAGAAGAGTTTTTATGAAAATGTGGCAAATATTAAATTTGTGTATCCACAAAAAGTTCGGGAGAGTTTACGTAGCTTGCATTCTCCTTATGCAGAAGGGAGGGATTTTGTTGCTTTGAAGGATTCATTGGTGAAGCAACGGGATGAAGACGAAGAACTGGTTTGGACCTCCATGCCTATACTGCCATCTAAATGTAGCCAATCAAGAAATAATATAAGTAGATTGAAAGCTGCCGGTGCTATTTGTATTCCTCCAGAAGCTGTAGTCATAGCAAACCTTAGGAAAATTTGCTTAGCTTCCTGCAAAAATCACAGTGCCTTAAAAACAAGATCAAAAGTGCTTCAGACTGCATACGGTTTTCTTCAAACGCATTCATTTGATGTCCAGTCCCTGACAGATCTTCCAATTGTTCTTGTAGAAGAGGACACTAAGCTAGTAAAAATCAACCAGGTGGTGTTCTCTTTACAAAATTACCATGAGTTTCGTCCTTATTTATATCGGCTGCCCCCACTGCTAGCTCCATACCGTGAGTTTTTCCAGAAATTGGATGTTGCTCTGGAGCCTTCAGCCTCCCACCTCGTCCAGATACTTAGGTCTCTTTATGAAGATTCCAGCAAAATGAATAGTTTAAATCCAAACCAAATGACAACTGTGAAACGAACCCTATATCACCTGTTTACGCTTCTGGAATCAAAGGTAGAGGAACGAGAACTTGAAAACCTAAAGCCATTGTATCTCCCAGCAAATGATGGCATTCTGTATGTATCAGACACATTATGTTTTAACGACAGGATTACTACAGGTTCTAGAAGAGATGCCAATGTTTTAAAAGGAATGTTTAATTTTCTTGTAGATCTGGGCGAATGCCACCTAAGTTCTGATCCTTACAAGCAGATAAGTCTTTTACAGTTTCTACCTGAAGAAATTCGCCCCAAGATGCTTTCACAATTAACAGAGGAAATTCTCAATGAATCAGTTCTACGGTTATGTCCATTTGGAGATAATTGCACATTCAGAGATGATTTCCACAAGCTTCTTGTGTCCTCTAGTTTTAGAGATGGGTTAGTGAGCTTGTTAAAGGGTCAGTGCAGTGGAGAGTTGTCTGTGAGTGACATTGTGCATGGTTGTGAAAATGTTTTTTCCAAAATGCAAATTATTTGCTGTGAGAAGCTGGAAACAATCCTTTGCTTGGGGTTAAAACAGCTGAGTAATACCAGCATAGAAAAACAAGTCTACACCAAGATGAGCAACCTAGGTAGTGGTGTGGTTTACCTGGAGCACAGAAATAATGTACCATTCAGCATGAGAACTGTCATAATACATTCTTTGGCGACAGAGATTAATTTACTCTTGAAGAATGCCTTAAACAAAGATTCGCTATTAATCCTGGTGTTGATGCTCAGCTGTGAAAATCCACAAGACATCTACAAAGTGTTGGAAGATAAAGGCATCCACACTAGTAACTTAAAAATCCAGTCTTCCCTGGACCTGCCTGATGCTGGAGAACCTATTCCTGAAGAACTGATTCACACACTGGAAATGGATATTATGCATAATTTCAGAGTTGGTGAATATGTGGGTTATAAAGGCCCCTCTTCCAGTGACTATGTGTATGCCATTTTTATTGAGCGATTAAGCACAGATATGTTTATCAAAGATATCAGGATGCAAAAATATAAAATAAAGATAGGTCCAGACTTGTTCATTGTGGTTAACAACCTTGATCTCTATAAATTCACTCAACAAAAAGTACCTGAGGAAGTGTGCCAGAATCTTGTTGTATTGGATATACCAAAGGGCAAAGAACAAACATCCAGCCAGAAATATGAATCTTTTGACAACATTAAGAAAGAAATTCATGAATACCTGAAAGAAATAAGAAATCTCCCGAAGGATGAGAGGCAGAAGGCAATTCGTCGCCTGTACCTGAAGTGGCATCCGGACAAAAATCCAAACAACATTGAAGTGACAACGAAGCTGTGTCATTTTATTCAAGAAAAAGTAAAGCAGCTAGACATAATCCAAGCTGAGAACGGGAGCAGCTCATCAAATTACAAAAGCTCCTTTTCTAGTAATGAGGAACATTTTTCCTCATTTTTTAACCAATGGAATAGTGAGGCATCAAGGCATAAGCAGAGCCAATCACAGCAGAAAAAAAGTCAGTCTGCCAATGATTTCTGGTCGTTCCCGAAGAAAAATCAGTCCAATCCGGAAGAGGCTCAAAGATGGTTTAGACAAGCAAAATGTGATCTTAAAGCAGCGTCCAATGACCTGGGGTGCACTGGTCTAGGGTGCACTGCCACCGAATGGCTTTATTTTAAAATCCATCAAGCTGTGGAAAAAGCTTTAATTGCTGCAGAGTACATGAAAAGTGGAAAATGTGTTAGTGACTATAGCATTACTTTCCTTGCTAGCCAAGTATCAAGATACAGCACAAAACTGTCAAACCTGGAGAGCATGGTGAGCAAACTGAAAGAGCATGGGGTAGACAGCAAGAAAACCCAGTACCCCAGCTACCATTCACAGCCCCATGTCCCAAACGACCATTTCACCACAGGACACGAACAAGAGGTTCTGACTTTAGCACAAACAGTGTTGGACAATATTGAAGAATACATCATGAGTAACTCATAGGGAAAATCATTCTGTTTAATGATCAATACTGTTTGTGTAATTAAAAATCAATACCTGACTTCAGCCTAGAAACTTTGTTTGAGCACAGAAATTGCAGGATACACCAAACTTCTTTTAATGTGGTTAAGTACATCAAATCTGTTACTTACAAATACTGATATCCTATGACCTGTACTTTAACATCGTACACACAAGTTTTTTGACAGAGGTGCCTGCCATTCAAACAATTTACTGGAATAGAAATACTGACAAATGGTTAATGATTTCACTGTAATTAACTTAAGTCAGTTTCTCTTTTGTACGTACCTGTTAAATAAACGTTTCTGTTCAGTGAATATAAACAATTTAAAACCATTTTCTACCTGCATTTATCACATTTTATTTGTAAATTCCTGTTTACAAAATAAATCAATAACTTCCATGAATACTTTCTTTTATCTGAACAAAACATTTTAAGTTGTGTGGCTCAAATTGTATAATTGTGCTGTGGATAATATAACACAGTTCTATTATTGCCACACTTTCAAATTAAAGTACATTAAAGCAATGCTCCCACATCAATCTAAATGTTGAGTTTTCCATAGCAGTTAAAAGTGTAGCATGCCAGAAATTATACAATGGAAAACTGCTAATATTTCTCTGAAATTTGGACAAGTGAATGCATTGTAGGGGCAAATATGTTACTCACTTTACAGAAACTATATTGTTTAATTAGATACTCGGGCACATCTGTCTCTATTTTCACTGTCGGTTTTAATATAAAATACAGTATTTAACAGCATTTGATTCAAGTGTTGTGGTGACCTTTGTTAAACTCTTAAAGGTGTACTGCATTCAATATAAAATAAATCTCTCTAGCCACAATCTGTGCGGTGTTAGCTGAGCTCAGCCATTAGGGGCACAATTGGCGTCAGTAGTCCTGAGCTAGGGAGGGCAAAACCAGCCAACCCAGACTGCTGTTCAATGATTGATGTGATGATGAGTCAAGACAAAATCAGGTTTGTGGTGATGCTCCCACAGTTAAACCATTTACCAATGTTCACGGTCTGGACTCAAATGAAAAATGGCTAATCGGGCAAGGTAATGGAGGGCTGTACCCAAAAGGAGCCAGGAGCCAGTGCCTTAAAGAGGGAGAACTTTGGTAAAACAAATTTCTCTATCTGAGTATTGTGAAATTATATTGTAGGTCCAGTATTTGTACAGTGAGACCTGCTGCTGTGGATCTCTCCTGGCAGGGAGTCATTCCAATGACATCAGCCACTCCATAAATAGAGCAAGTGATTTGACGCAGCATGAATTCACAAATCCTGCACATTTTTAAACTACCTGAGTATCGCAGAGGCTATGAAAATCTGTGATAACAAATTCCTTGGCTTTTCCATAGGAAGTCCCACAGATCGACATTTATTCCAGTCTGAATACCAATTGGGAGAGATCCGAAACTGGATTTAACCCCTATTTATTTGCCCATTAATAAATGATTTTATATAGCATTCATAAAACCTAATTTATTATCTTCATTACTTTTCACATTTATGCAACACAGTATAGCCAAAACATCACTGTTGGCAATGTATGTTTACCATGTTTGAGATACATTCCTCTGTCCACTATTTAATGCAGATATCAACCCCTTTTTCAATTGGGATCGTGCCTCTGCTAAGCTAGACAGAGGAATGTGATATGAGCCTGTTAAGTATTCAGTTGTGATCATCACAGCAGTAATTTCTAAGCTAATATGTTTAAAGCAAATACTAAGATTTAAAACTACAGTAAAAGATTTGGTGTAAGAATTTAAAAGGTTGAACATGTACTTAGAAATGTGCATAGGACTTCATATATTACATTAAAGTATGTTACATCAACAATTGCCCTTCTCTTATGAACATTACATCATGCTGTCCAGTTAGTACAAAACTGAACCAGAGCCGGAACTGGATCTCCACTAATGATGGATTGTGGAGTCTTGGGAACAGATCCTTTTCAAAACCATCACCTCCCCAAGTCTGAGGATGTAACTCACCATATTTCCCAGTTTCATGATAGTTTTTGATGATACCTAGGCTGCCCTCGGTTATTAGGTACTAAATAAAAAAGAGATTTGCACACATCTATTACAACTGATCCAAGATAGATTTCCTGTACATGTAGGCAGCTTGTTCTATATTGTGGCAGCCACACAAAAAGTCAGGATCGATCTCTGTATGAACAGGAGTCTCAAACCCTCATCACATTAAACTCTTAAAGTTGGGAATTGCTATTTACTAACTTACTACATATGAACAAACAAAAAACAACAGCAAAAGACCAAGTGGTCCATCCAGATATCGCTCTCCCCAGAGATGGTACTGTCTGCATGCACCATCAACCTACCCACTCAGTCACACAATTTTGCAAGAGAGGCAACAAATCAGAAACAAATCTTAGGCCAATTTAGGAAAAAAAAACACTGGGAAATTCTCTCCGACCCCCAAGCAAAATTCAGGAAACTGCAGCAACTGATATCACTAGTCATAGCTAGCCCCACTTACTTTCTATAAGTCCAGATGTCTTCTATTCGCAGGAACTGGCCCAGCTCCCCTTTGAAGGCCTGTGGTGAATCTGCACTCACTGCATGTTCAAGCAATGTATTGCAGAAGTCACTAATTTCCTGAAAAGAAGTGCTTCCTGTCATCTAACCTATGTTTTTTTATTTTGTACTGATACTTTCTAGTCCACCTCTCCCTATCTAGCTTAAATAACCTGTCCACCTGAACAGAGTCTATTGCCGTCATCATGTTAAGAACCTCAATCATATCCCCTCAAAGTCGATAAAGAATCAAAACTGTACTCTAGATGCAGTTGTACCAAGGCCTAATATAGGGTAAGTGTTGTATTTCTACTTTTAAATCTACCTGTCCTAGCTATAGACCCTAACATCCTGTTCATTTTCCCTACAGCCTCACAACACATGCACCTTAGTGCCATCGGCCATCTTAAGCATTGTACCCCCAATACATTCAACCAAATCATTGTACAGGTACACAATGTCACCATCCTAGCACACAATGACAATCCCACAGTGCTTCAAGGCAGTAACAAGTCATGTTATATATTACTATGGTTTGCAGCCTCTGGCCCATCCCCACTCTTACCTATAGTACCCCATGTCTAAACACACCTAATTCCCCAGTAGTTGAAGCAACTGAATCAAAGGGCTTGGGAAATACATCTGCACAAGTTTAGCCCTTTTGTTTGTAATGATATCAGAACCACACAACTCAATTACTTCCTTGTATTTCTCTCCTCGTCATCTATTGTCCTCACATTAATAACATAGAATAATTTATGTGAGGCTCTGCTCCCAGTGTGGACCTTTACAAGATGGGAACACAGGTGGCAGAATCGATCTTGTAGTGTTAACTGACCTATCTGTACAGCCATCTAGCAAGGCTCCGCAGTGAGAGCCGAGCCTCACAAAATGTATCCTTATGTGTAGCTAGATTTTTCAAAGTGTTGCTATATGCAGTGAAGCACGATGCTGGTGAGTCTGAGAGGACAGTGGCTAAGTTAGCTTTAAGGACTAGGTGTCACGATCTTACAGTCTTTTCACATCTGGATTGAGTCCAGCACAGGTAGATAGTGCACAAAGAGAGAAAATATCATTTAAAAGCACAGCTCAGTAGTTATTTTTGAGATTTAATTGATTCAGCGGAAGCAACTAATTTTGCTACCGGGTACGGTAGCATAGTGGTTATGTCACTGGACTAGTAATCCAGAGGCCCGGACTAATAATCGGGAGTCATGAGTTCAAATCCTGCCACGGCAGCTGGGGAATTTAAAATTTAATCAATAAAATAAAATCTGGAATTTAAAAATTAGTATCAGTAATAGTGGCCACAAAGCTACCGGATTGTCGTAAAAACCCATCTGGTTCACCAATGCCCTTTAGGGAAGGAAACCTGCCGTCCTTACCCGGTCTGGCCTATATGTGACTCCAGACCCACAGCAATGTGGTTGATTCTTAATTGCCCTCTGAAATGGCCTAGCAAGACACTCAGTTGTAAAATCTCGCTAAAAAAAAAGTCAAAATAAGAATAAAACCGGACGGACCACCCGGCGTCGGACCAATAGGCACCGGACACGACAAAGGCAAACCAAGCACAGTCGACCCTGCAAAGTCCTCCTCACTAACATCTGGGGACTTGTGCCAAAATTGGGAGAGCTGTTCCACAGACTAGTACAAGCAACAGCCTGACATAGCCATACTCACAGAATCATACCTTTCAGCCAATGTCCAAGACTCTTCCATCACCATCCCTGGGTATGTCCTGTCCCACCAGCAGGACAGATTGACCAGAGGTGGCGGTACAGTGATATACAGTCAGGAGGGAGTGGCCCTGGGAGTCCTCAACATTGACTCTGGACCCTATGAAATCTCATGGCATCAGGTCAAACATGGGCAAGGAAACCTCCTGCTGATTACCACCTGCCATCCTCCCTCAGCTGATGAATCAGTCCTCCTCCATGTTGAGCACCGCTTGGAGGAAGCACTGAGGGTAGCAAGGACACAGAATGTACTCTGGGTGGGGGATGTCAATGTCCATCACCAAGAGTGGCTCGGTAGCACCACTACTGACCAAGCTGGCCGAGTCCTCGAAGGACATAGCTGCCAGACTGGGCCTGCAGCAGGTGGTGAGCGAACCAACACGAGGGAAAAACCTACTTGACCTCATCCTCACCAATCTACCTGTCACGAGATGCATCTGTCCATAACAGTATTGGTAGGAGTGACCACCACACAGTCCTCGTGGAGACGAAGTCCCATCTTCGCACTGAGGACACCATCCAACGTGGCACTACCACCGTACTAAATGGGATAGATTCAGAACAGATCCAGCAGCTCAAAACTGGGCATCCATGAGACGCTGTGGGCCATCAGCAGCAGCATAATTGTATTCCAGCACAATCTGTAACCTCATGGCCCGGCATATTCCTCACTCTACCATTACCAACAGGCCAGGGGATCAATCCTGGTTCAATGAGGAGTGTAGGAGAGCATGCCAGGAGCAACACCAGGCGTTTGCAACCATCTTCAGCCAGAAGTGCCGAGTGGATGATCCATCTCGGCCTCCTCCCGATATCCCCACCATCACAGAAGCCAGTCTTCAGCCAATTCGATTCACTCCATGTGATATCAAGTAAAAGGCTGAGTGCACTGGATACAGCAAAGGCTATGGGCCCCGATAACATCCCGGCTGTAGTGCTGAAGACTTGTGCTCCAGAACTAGCCGCACCTCTAGCCAAACTGTTCCAGTACAGCTACAACACCGGCATCTACCCGACAATGTGGAAAATTGCCCAGGTATGTCCTGTCCACAAAAAGCAGGACAAATCCAATCCGGCCAATTACCGCCCCATCAGTCTACTCTCAATCATCAGCAAAGTGATGGAAGGTGTCGCCGACAGTGCTATCAAGCAGCACTTACTTACCAATAACCTGCTCACTGATGCTCAGTTTGGGTTCCGCCAGGTCTGCTCAGCTCCAGACCTCATTACAGCCTTGGTCCAAACATGGACAAAAGAGCTGAATTCCAGAGGTGAGGTGAGAGTGACTGCCCTTGACATCAAGGCAGCATTTGACCGAGTGTGGCACCAAGGAGCCCTAGTAAAATTGAAGTCAATGGGAATCAGGGGGAAAACTCTGCAGTGGCTGAAGTCATACCTAGCACAAAGGAAGATGGTAGTGGTTGCTGGAGGCCAATCATCTCAGCCCCAGGACATTTCTGTAGGAGTTCCTCAGGGCAGTGTCCTACGCCCAACCATCTTCAGCTGCTTCATCAATGACCTTCCCTCCATCATAAGGTCAGAAATGGGGATGTTCGCTGAAGATTGCAGTGTTCATTTCCATTTGCAACCCCTCAGATAATGAAGCAGTCCGTGCCCGCATGCAGCTAGACCTGGACAACATCCAGGCTTGGGCTGATAAGTGGCAAGTAACATTTGCGCCAGACAAGTGCCAGACAATGACCATCTCCAACAAGAGAGAGTCTAACCACCACCCCTTGACATTCAATGGCATTACCATTGCCGAATCCCCCACCGTCAACATCCTGGGGGTCACCATTGACCAGAAACTTAACTGGACCAACCATATAAATACTGTGGCTACAAGAGCAGGTCAGAGGTTGGGTATTCTGCAGCGAGTGACTCACCTCCTGACTCACCAAAGCCTTCCCACCATCTACAAGGCACAAGTCAGGAGTGCGATGGAATACTCTCCACCTGCCTGGATGAGTGCAGCTCCAACAACACTCAAGGAGCTCGACACCATCCAGGACAAAGCAGCCCGCTTGATTGGCACCCCATCCAGCACCCTAAACATTTACTCCCTTCACCACTGGCGCACGGTGGCTGCAGTATGTACCATCCACAGGATGCACTGCAGCAACTCGCCAAGGCTTCTTCGACAGGACCTCCCAAACCCACGACCTCTACCACCTAGAAGGACATGGGCAGCAGGCACATGGGAACAACACCACCTGCACGTTCCCCTCCAAGTCACACACCATCCCGACTTGGAAATATATCGCCGTTCCTTCATCGTCGCTGGGTCAAAATCCTGGAACTCCCTTCCTAACAGCACTGTGGGAGAACCGTCACCACACGGACTGCAGCGGTTCAAGAAGGCAGCTCACGATCACCTTCTCAAGGGCAATTAGGGATGGGCAATAAATGCTGGCCTCGCCAGCGATGCCCACATCCCATGAATGAATAAAAAAAACTAATTTTGAGTCACTGGAACAGGAGTAGACCATTCAGCCCCTCAAGCCTGTTCCGCCATTCAATGAGATCATGGATGATCTGTGACCTAACTCCATATACCCGCCTTACCCCATATCCCTTAATATCTTTGGTTAACAAAAATGTATCACTCTCAGATTTAAAATGAACAATTGAGCTAGCATCAACTGCCATTTGCAGAAGAGAGTTCCAAACTTCTACCACCCTCTGCATGTAGAAGTTTTTCCTAACTTCACTCCTGAAAGTCCTGGCTCTAATTTTTAGGCTGTGTCATCTAGTCCTAGACTCCCCAACCAGCGGAAATAGTTTCTCTTTATCTACACTATCAGTTCCCCTTAATATCTTGAAAACTTCAATCAAATCAACCTCTAATCTTCTAAATTCCAAGGAATACAACCCTAGTTTGTGTAATCGCTAGTAATTTAACCCTTGGAGTCCAGGTATCATTCTAGTAAATCTACGCTGCACTCCCTCCAAGGCCAATATATCCTTCCTAAGGTGCGGTGCCCAGAGCTGAACACAGTACTCCAGGTGTGGTCTGACCAGGGCTTTGTATAGATTTTATAAATGATTCAGAGATATATCAGGAAACAAAGGCAGTAATTTGATGGGAACACTAGATAGTTTCCTACCTGGAATGTTACCAAGTTACAATGGGGAAGATTTTCTCCGATCACGATTTCTAGCAAAGGTGCAGTGGGTGAGGCTCCAGCTCAGGGTGCACTGGGTGTATATCCCAACTCATGGTGCACTGGGTGTATATTCAAATCAAGGTACACTGGGTGTATATCCCAACACAAGGTGCACTGGGTGTATATCTCAACTCAAGATGAACTGGGTGTATATCCAACTCAAGGTACACTGGGTGTATATCCAACTCAAGGTGCACTGGGTGTATATCCAACTCAAGGTACACTGGGTGTATACCTCAACTCAAGGTGCACTGGGTGTATATCCCAATACAAGGTACACTGGGTGTATATCCCAATACAAGGTGCACTGGGTGTATAGCCAACACAAGGTGCATTGGGTGTATATTCAACTCAAGGTGCACTGGGTGTATATCCAACACAAGGTGCACTGGGTGTATATCTCAACTCAAGGTGCACTGGGTGTATATCTCAACTCAAGATGAACTGGGTGTATATCCAACTCAAGGTACACTGGGTGTATATCCAACTCAAGGTGCACTGGGTGTATATCCAACTCAAGGTACACTCGGTGTATTTCCCAACACAAGGTGCACTGGGTGTATATCTCAACTCAAGGTACACTGGGTGTATACCTCAACTCAAGGTGCACTGGGTGTATATCCCAATACAAGGTACACTGGGTGTATATCCCAATACAAGGTGCACTGGGTGTATATCCAACACAAGGTGCATTGGGTGTATATTCAACTCAAGGTACACTGGGTGTATACCTCAACTCAAGATGAACTGGGTGTATATCCAACTCAAGGTACACTGGGTGTATATCCAACTCAAGGTGCACTGGGTGTATATCCAACTCAAGGTACACTGGGTGTATACCTCAACTCAAGGTGCACTGGGTGTATATCCCAATACAAGGTACACTGGGTGTATATCCCAATACAAGGTGCACTGGGTGTATATCCAACACAAGGTGCATTGGGTGTATATTCAACTCAAGGTGCACTGGGTGTATATCCAACACAAGGTGCACTGGGTGTATATCTCAACTCAAGGTGCACTGGGTGTATATCTCAACTCGAGATGAACTGGGTGTATATCCAACTCAAGGTACACTGGGTGTATATCCAACTCAAGGTGCACTGGGTGTATATCCAACTCAAGGTACACTCGGTGTATTTCCCAACACAAGGTGCACTGGGTGTATATCTCAACTCAAGGTACACTGGGTGTATACCTCAACTCAAGGTGCACTGGGTGTATATCCCAATACAAGGTACACTGGGTGTATATCCCAATACAAGGTGCACTGGGTGTATATCCAACACAAGGTGCATTGGGTGTATATTCAACTCAAGGTACACTGGGTGTATACCTCAACTCAAGGTGCACTGGGTGTATATCCAACTCAAGGTACACTGGGTGTATATCCAATTCAAGGTGCACTGGGTGTATATCCAACTCAAGGTACACTGGGTGTATACCTCAACTCAAGGTGCACTGGGTGTATATCCCAATACAAGGTACACTGGGTGTATATCCCAATACAAGGTGCACTGGGTGTATATCCAACACAAGGTGCATTGGGTGTATATTCAACTCAAGGTGCACTGGGTGTATATCCAACACAAGGTGCACTGGGTGTATATCTCAACTCAAGGTGCACTGGGTGTATATCTCAACTCAAGATGAACTGGGTGTATATCCAACTCAAGGTACACTGGGTGTATATCCAACTCAAGGTGCACTGGGTGTATATCCAACTCAAGGTGCACTGGGTGTATATCCAACTCAAGGTACACTCGGTGTATTTCCCAACACAAGGTGCACTGGGTGTATATCTCAACTCAAGGTACACTGGGTGTATACCTCAACTCAAGGTGCACTGGGTGTATATCCCAATACAAGGTACACTGGGTGTATATCCCAATACAAGGTGCACTGGGTGTATATCCAACACAAGGTGCATTGGGTGTATATTCAACTCAAGGTACACTGGGTGTATACCTCAACTCAAGGTGCACTGGGTGTATATCCAACTCAAGGTACACTGGGTGTATATCCCAATACAAGGTGCACTGGGTGTATATCCAACACAAGGTGCATTGGGTGTATATCCAACTCAAGGTACACTGGGTGCATATCCAACTCAAGGTGCACTGGGTGTATAGCCCAACACAAGGTGCACTGGGTGTATATCCAACTCAAGGTACACTGGGTGTATAGCCCAACACAAGGTGCACTGGGTGTATATCCAACTCAAGGTACACTGGGTGTATATTTGTAGAGATTTTACTCTCAGTTGCCGGTAATTGACGTGACTCCAACTTGGTAAAAAGGTGCCTTATTGAACTTCACAAAAGAACCAACACACTCAGTGTTGGGGCAGTGATTCACAACACAGAGCAAGAGATCATATCTGCACTGGGTAGAGTTGTGTCCGTCTCAGGAGCCTTGAAGAAAGCGCTTTCCACCCGCCCCCCCCCACCCCCTCCCCGGGGTTCCTTCGTCGAATGATTATCTCTCACGTCTTCTGCCCCGCCTGGGGTGACCTTTTGGAATCCTTGTCCTCAGTCCTGCTCTGCCCTGGAGCTACTTCTATTGATCTGGATCGTTCATCAGAATGTTGAATAGCTGTTTGGCTGGTCTTTAACCTCACCAGTCGTTACTCCTGCCAAGTCTCTACAATCTGATACCAGCGCAGGGTGCTCCTTTTATCCCACTTTTGGGAGTGGACCCAGGGTCATCTATTGACATGGGCCCTTGCCCTATTGGGGTCTCCCAAAAGGGCGAGGTGCCCAATGGTGCTTCGAGTTCTTTGTTTCTTTAAGGAGAAAGCGTCAGCCTCCCCCGTCATCTTATATCTTTCAGGGGTCTGCAGAAGCAACTTGTGTCCCATCTCTGGTCTTAACCAATCATGACTTTACACAGTAGCTTAAGCCTGTTTTGCCTCATCTTATCTAGTCTTGCTTCTGTGTCAAGGCTGGGAATCCATGGTTCTCCAGGCCTCCCTTGACTCTTTCCGATTCCAGGCCAGGTCTCATGGACCAGCCTGGAAACCATTGTTTATAACTACCCAGCATCTGATAAGGGTCCCAGCCCTAACTAAGTCAGGAATGTTGTTTCATCTTTTAATTTGTTCGTGTAAACAGGCCAGAAGGCGGAATGCTGGGGCTGCCTTTCTTGCAAGTTGATGTGATTTTACAGTCAGCACCAGAGTATTCAATTACACAAAATAATATAAAAAGAGATACACATACAGATGCCATTATTGTTATTTTGCTTGCCCACTATACTAATGAGCAAGGGCACAATCTTACAATCCCAACACAAGGAACACTGGGTGTATATCCCAACACAAGGTGCGCTGAGTGTATATCCCAACATAAGGTGCGCTGGGTGTATATCCCAACACAAGGTGCGCTGGGTGTATATCCCAACACAAGGTGCACTGGGTGTATATCCCAACTCAAGGTGCGCTGGGTGTATATCCCAACACACGGTGCGCTGGGTGTATATCCCAACACAAGGTGCGCTGGGTGTATATCCCAACACAAGGTGCGCTGGGTGTATATCCCAACACACGGTGCGCTGGGTGTATATCCCAACACAAGGTGCGCTGGGTGTATATCCCAACACAAGGTACACTGGGTGTATATCCCAACACAAGGTGCGCTGAGTGTATATCCCAACACAAGGTGCGCTGGGTGTATATCCCAACTCAAGGTGCACTGGGTGTATATCCCAACACAAGGTACACTGGGTGTATATCCCAACACAAGGTACACTGGGTGTATATCCCAACTCAAGGTGCGCTGGGTGTATATCCCAACACACGGTGCGCTGGGTGTATATCCCAACACAAGGTGCGCTGGGTGTATATCCCAACACAAGGTACACTGGGTGTATATCCCAACACAAGGTGCGCTGGGTGTATATCCCAACACAAGGTACACTGGGTGTATATCCCAACACAAGGTACACTGGGTGTATATCCCAACACAAGGTGCGCTGGGTGTATATCCCAACACAAGGTGCGCTGGGTGTATATCCCAACACAAGGTACACTGGGTGTATATCCCAACACAAGGTACACTGGGTGTATATCCCAACACAAGGTACACTGGGTGTATATCCCAACACAAGGTGCACTGGGTGTAATTCCCAACACAAGGTACACTGGGTGTATATCCCAACACAAGGTGCGCTGGGTGTATATCCCAACACAAGGTACACTGGGTGTATATCCCAACACAAGGTACACTGGGTGTATATCCCAACACAAGGTGCGCTGGGTGTATATCCCAACACAAGGTACACTGGGTGTATATCCCAACACAAGGTACACTGGGTGTATATCCCAACACAAGGTACACTGGGTGTATATCCCAACACAAGGTACACTGGGTGTATATCCCAACACAAGGTACACTGGGTGTATATCCCAACACAAGGTGCACTGGGTGTAATTCCCAACACAAGGTACACTGGGTGTATATCCCAACACAAGGTGCGCTGGGTGTATATCCCAACACAAGGTACACTGGGTGTATATCCCAACACAAGGTACACTGGGTGTATATCCCAACACAAGGTGCGCTGGGTGTATATCCCAACACAAGGTACACTGGGTGTATATCCCAACACAAGGTACACTGGGTGTATATCCCACCTGGGGGTGCACTGGCGGAAGTAATGAGCAGCTGGCCGGTTGTTTCTCTGGAACTCCCGTTACCCCGTGCCTTTGTGCGCAAACAGACATCACTGAACTCAGTGCTGACATCAGCCGCTGAGAGAAAGTTTCCCAAGAATGAGGCGCTCCAGAAGAAGGTTTTTCGATTACATCCATCCATTATTTTAATGCCCGATCAGCCGGCAACAGAGTCGGAAATCCCGGAGCCGCGGATCTGGTGAGAGTCGCGGACGGTGGGAGACTTTAGTTAGTTTAGTTTCTGTGAATGAGTTCACTTGGGATCGGGCCCCTCGAGCAGACACTGGTCTAAAACCAGCCATGGGTAATTGTATTGTGCTTTCAACTACCTCTCATTCTATCAGATACATGAGGGTTAGTTTGGGAAGATGTAATCATAGTATCATAGTACGTACAGCACAGGAGGAGGCCATTCGGCCCATGGTGCCTGTGCCGGCTCTTCGAAAAAACTATCCAATTAGTCCCACTCCCCTGCTCTTTCCCTATAGCCCTGTAATTTTTTTTCTTCAAGTATTTATCTAATTCTCTTTTGAAGGTTACTATTGAATCTGCTTCCACCACCCTTTCAGGCAGTGAATTCCAGATCATTACAACTCGCTGTGTAAAAAAATGTTTCCTCATGTCTCCTCTGCCTCTTTTGCCGATCACCTTAAATCTGTGTCCTCTGGTTACTGAGCCTTTTGCCACTGGAAACAGATTCTCCTTATTTATCAAAACTGTTCATGATTTTGAACACCTCGATCAAATCTCCCCTTAACCTTCTCTGTTCTAAGGAGAACAATCCCAGCTTCTCCAGTCTATCCACATAACTGAAGTCCCTCATCCCCGGAACCATTCTAGTAAATATTTTCTGCACCCTCTCTAAGGCCTTGACATCCTTCCTAAAGTGTGGTGCCCAGAATTGAACACGATACTCCAGCTGAGGCCTAACCAGTGTTTTATAAAGGTTTAGCATAACTTCCTTGTTTTTGTATTCTATGCCTCTATTAATAAAGCCCAGGATCCCATATGCTTTTTTAACCACTTTCTCAACCTGTCCTGCCACCTTCAAAGATTTGTGTACATTCACCCCCAGGTCTCTCTGTTCCTGCACCCCCTTTAAAATTGTACCATTTAGTTTATATTGCCTCTCCTCATTCTTCCTACCAAAATGTATCACTTCACATTCTCTGTACTAAATTTCACCGGCCACATGTCTGCCCATTTCACCAGTCTGTCTATGTCCTCCTGAAGTCTGTTACTATCCTCCACATTGTTTACTATATTTCCAAGTTTCGTGTCATCTGCAAACTTTGAAATTATACCCTCTATACCCAAGTCCAGGTCATTAATATATATCAGTAAGAGCAGTGCTCCTAATACTGACCCCTGGGGAACACCACTGTATACTTCCCTCCAGTCTGAAAAATAGAACATAAGAAATAGGAGTAGGAGTAGGCCATCCGGCCCCTCGAGCCTGTTTTTATTCTACGCTGAACATTCATTTAGAATCATTATTACATTGGGTGACTGTATTATTTATATTAATTTCTGATTTTTTTTGTCAAGTTCTGAAAAGGTCACCTTCGATATCAGATCCTACTTGTTTTACAACCTTCTCGAAGATATTGGGGCTGTGCCGACCTCCTGTGTGGGAGAAATGCAGCAACACCTCTACAATGGCGATTTCTTACTCTTTAAAACAGCACCTATCTTTGAAAGCAATTTTATACAGGTGAAGTAAAAACTCCATCAGAGACCCACACTGCTGCTCCAAGTAGGCAGTGTAACAAGGCCTGACAGGTTAACCCTACCTTGTCTCTCTCCACAGATGCTGCCTGACCTGCTGAGTGTTTCCAATTTCCAGAATCTGCTGTATTTTGCTTTTTACACATTTGTTTTAATGGGAGTTCCTTTATATTTAAATAAGTTTGTGCTTAAGTAATTTTTTCATTGGTATTCCTTGCTGAAGGGCCAAAGCCCATAGTACGGACGCCACCAAGTTTGAAAGCAGTCGGAGGCTGTGATTAGATGACACGAAGCTGGAGTTTTATATTTCAGTGACTGGCAGATGGACCATCTTTTGCAGACCTGCACATTGCTGAAAGGTGTCAGCGTGGCTCAGTGTAGCTCTCTCTCTCACCTCTGAGTCAGACAGTCGTGGGTTCAAGTCCCCACTCCAGAGACTCGAGCACATAATCCAGACTGACACTCCAGTGCAGTACTGAGGGAGTGCTGCACTGTCGGAAGTGCCGTCTTTCAGATGAGATGTTAAACCGAGGCCCTGTTTGCCCCCTTAAGTGGATGTAAAAGATCCCATAAGACTATTTGAAGAAGAGCAGGGGAGTTCTCCCTGGTGTCCTGGGCCAATATTTAACCCTCAACCAACATCACTAAAACAGATAATCTGGTCATTATCACATTGCAGTCTGTGGGATCTTGCTGTGCGCAAATTGGCTGCCGCGTTTCCTACATTACAACAGTGACTACACGTCACTTTAAAGCTTGACTGTAAAGCTTTTGGGACGTCCTGAGGTCATGAAGGATGCTATATAAATGCAATTAAAACAGAAAATGCTGGAAACACTCAGCAAATCAGGCAGCATCTGCAGAGTGAGAAACAGAGATAATGTTTCAGGTCAAAGACCTTTCATCAGAACTGGAAGAAGTAAAAATGTAACAGTTTTTAAACTGTTTACATCTTCCAGTTCTGATGAAAGGTCATTGACCTGAAACATTAACTCTGTTTCTCTCCCCACAGAGGCTGCCTCACTTGCTGAGTGTTTCCAGCATTTTCTGTTTTGATTTCAGAGTTCCAGCATCCGCAGTATTTTGCTTTTGCATATAAATATAAATTCTTTCTCTCTTTCTTTCTTCCTTCCTTCCTTCCTCCTTTTTTCTTTCTTTCTTTCTTCCGTCAAAGTAATTTGTTGTATATGAATCGTCTTGAAATATTTCTGAAATAGAGGCCACTGTATAAATGCAAAGCTTTCTTTTTATAATTGCAGGTTAGTAAAAAGGGTCACGTGAGTGATATCCATCACCGAGTTAGCATGGTGACGATCGGTGTTTCCTCCACAGACCCCACACTCTATATTCCAGATGTCTTGCTGATCGCCCAACCCAGTGAGCGTCAGAAACAGCTACAACTGCAGATATTCAACAGAACCCCGAGGAATACTGGCAGCCCCGAGTCCCAGCTCCACTGTGGCACCTTCACTCCTTTGCAACTCCTGAGGTAAGACATTTAAACGGATTCCCCTTCTTGCCGCTGATCTGCTGATTGGTCAGTTAGGAGGCCAATTAAATGTTGCATTGTTTTGCTTGCAACCAAAGTTATCTGTCACAAAATGTTTTCCAAAATGCAGATTCCACTTAATCCAGAAAATAAATGAAGCCTCACTATTACAGGATTTTAATCCTGGCTCCTCCATCATCAAAACAGTTTGTTCTAGTCCTAGATCATTGGTGATGATGAGCTCACAATTTACCCGCTTTATAATCCCTATGCATTGGTTAGAATCTGTATCTCCGGGACCTCCAGCTTTGAATGCAGCCCATGCGCTGATGGAGTGACAGTTTTCACTCACGGCTGGTCTTCAGGGTTCTTTGCAAGATGAATTACTTGGACTGAATCCAGTCGCTAGTGAACACGGGCCCAGTGTATAGAGCTGCTCTGGCTGGTACTAAATTGGCAATCTCGTTTGGAAAGGTCAAAGGGTGATTGGTATCTGAGATGGTAATGTCATTGGTACAGTAGGGGTTAAATCACTCTGGGACAGGAGTGGTTAAATCACCCTGGGACAGTAGGGGTTAAATCATCCTGGGGCAGTGGGGGTTAAATCGCCCTGGGACAGTAGGGGTTAAATCACCCTGGGACAGTAGGGGTTAAATCACCCTGGGACTGTAGGGGTTAAATCACCCTGGGATAAGTCACCCTGGGACAGTAGGGGTTAAATCACCCTGGGACAGTAGGGGTTAAATCACCCTGGGATAAGTCACTCTGGGACAGTAGGGGTTAAATCACCCTGGGACAGTAGGGGTTAAATCACCCTGGGATAAGTCACCCTGGGACAGTAGGGGTTAAATCACCCTGGGACAGTAGGGGTTAAATCACCCTGGGACAGTAGGGGTTAAATCACCCTGGGATAAGTCACTCTGGGACAGTAGGGGTTAAATCACCCTGGGACAGTAGGGGTTAAATCACCCTGGGATAAGTCACCCTGGGACAGTAGGGGTTAAATCACCCTGGGACAGTAAGGGTTAAATCACCCTGGGACAGTAAGGGTTAAATCACTCTGGGATAAGTCACTCTGTGGCAGTAGGGGTTAAATCACTCTGGGATAAGTCACTCTGGGGCAGTAGGGGTTAAATCACTCTGGGATCAGTCACTCTGGGGCAGTAGGGGATAAGTCACTCTGGGATCAGTCACTCTGAGGCAGCAGGCAGGGTCAATTCCCTGAGCTCTTCCACATGGATCATTGACCATGGGGTAGGTCGATGGAGAACGAGTTTCCACGGTTGGTGGCCATGATACTTGCTCCAGTCTTTCTGCCCTGGTTTGGTGGTGTTTAAATAACCAATTGTTCCAGTTTCTGTGCTTTACCTGCTGGTTTTCTAGATAAATGCACAGACTGGTGTGATATTTTGGATGGTCGCAGATTTGATCCCTGGCCAAGGTGAGTTACATGATCTCAGCAGGTGTATCGGACGTTTGGGTTAGTGAGAGCAATAAATCAGCCAAGGTTCCTGCCCCTGCCAAGCTTTGACTTGGCTGGGAACTGCAGGAGTTGGGTGAAGATAGGATTGATCGTCAGTGATGTCGCCAGAAATCAAACCCTCGATCCATATCAATAGGTTCACACATCAATAGAGAGGACTGGAGGGCAATCAGTGTCTGTGAAACTGGACCCCTCCAAAACTCAGTGACTTCAGGGCAGGAGGGGAGAAAACTGGAGAGAAAAAATATATATACACAGTGAGAGACAGAGATGGGTTTCTGTATCAGATATACCACAGTGAGAGATAGAGATGGGTTTCTGTATCAGATATACCACAGTGAGGGACAGAGATGGGTTTATATGTTAGATAATCTCTTTATAAAATCTAGGATTATGTGACAGCTCAATGGAATGCAATTTCCCTTCAAACTTTAATTCCCTGCGGTGTTTTCATTGGTTCTCAGGCTCTTCCCTCTAAAGTTAACAAAAATCTCCATCTATGATGAGAAAAACCACCGCCTTCGACTGAAACTAGCAACTCACCAGTCCTTCTACCTCCAGCTCATCGGCATTGATCCAAAGTTTGAGGATGAAATGTTCCAGTATTGGGTGAAACTCGTGCAACACATCTACACACAAGCCCGAGATGTTTGTACATTGCCCCGTGTCTCATGAACCTGCTCGAAGTTTCCCACTGTCTCGTTCACTGACCGCACGGCTCTGGTCACTCGTTTACTTTTCACATATATTTACCCAGAGGAATTCTGTCTGTCCAACTCTGCTGACTTTGTGTCTGTTGCACACAAGCTCAACAGATTGGAGAGTAAGTACAAAACTGGCAGTCAAAATTAATAAAACAAAAAATAAAATAAAAAATCATTTACAAAGTGAGATGCTCAAGTGTGAGATACGGGATGGGGATCAAGGTGAGCCTGTATTAGAGTGAAGCAATGTTAGAGCCTATCAGTCAAGCATGGGCTCAGGTCCACCTGTCCGACCGATACTGGAGTACAGGCGGTCCGTGTGACCGATACTGGAGTACAGGCGGTCTGTCCGACCGATACTGGAGTACAGGCGGTCCGTGTGACCGATACTGGAGTACAGGCGGTCCGTGTGACCGATACTGGAGTACAGGCGGTCCGTGTGACCGATACTGGAGTACAGGCGGTCCGTCCGACCGATACTGGAGTACAGGCGGTCCGTGTGACCGATACTGGAGTACAGGCGGTCCGTCCGACCGATACTGGAGTACAGGCGGTCCGTGTGACCGATACTGGAGTACGGGGGGTCCGTGTGACCGATACTGGAGTACAGGCGGTCCGTCCGACCGATACTGGAGTACGGGCGGTCCGTGTGACCGATACTGGAGTACAGGCGGTCCGTGTGACCGATACTGGAGTACGGGGGGTCCGTGTCACCGATACTGGAGTACAGGCGGTCTGTCTGACCGATACTGGAGTACAGGCGGTCTGTCCGACCGATACTGGAGTACGGGGGGTCTGTGTCACCGATACTGGAGTACGGGGGGTCTGTCCGATCGATACTGGAGTACGGGGGGTCTGTCCGATCGATACTGGAGTACGGGGGGTCTGTGTGACCGATACTGGAGTACGGGGGGTCTGTGTGACCGATACTGGAGTACGGGGGGTCTGTCCGGTCGATACTGGAGTACGGGGGGTCTGTGTGACCGATACTGGAGTACGGGGGGTCTGTCCGGTCGATACTGGAGTACGGGGGGTCTGTGTGACCGATACTGGAGTACGGGGGGTCTGTCCGGTCGATACTGGAGTACGGGGGGTCTGTGTGACCGATACTGGAGTACGGGGGGTCTGTCCGGTCGATACTGGAGTACGGGGGGTCTGTCCGGTCGATACTGGAGTACGGGGGGTCTGTGTGACCGATACTGGAGTACGGGGGGTCTGTCTTACCGATAATCCCCGGGCCCCTGGTTCAGCTCCGGTCGCTGTTTCCTGCAGATGTAAAGTCTGCGACAGCTGAAAGGGGTTTTTACAGTCCCTGAGCACAGGAAAAAACAGCCCCGCTCCGAGACATGCTGTGCAGAGTGCGAGTAAAGGATTGGGAATCAGTCATCCCCACGAAGGGCAGGCCCTACGTTACACTTTCATGCTCTGGGTTCTGGACCCTGTTCGATGTGCATCGCCCCAATTCCCACTCTCCCCGGGATTGCTCTGGTGTCGGAATGGAATATGTGACTTCAGAGGTCATTCTGTCCTCACTGTTGACCCATTTTAGGGGCTTCGTGCACCTGGCGGATGTGATGCTGTGTGGCAGGAATGAGTGGATTACAAAAACTGATGGGGTGAAAAGATGACCATAAACAGGTGGGGGATGATGGGGTGAGTGGGGGATGATGGGGTGAGTGGGGGATGATGGGGTGAGTGGGGGATGATGGGGTGAGTGGGGGATGTTGAGTGGGGGATGTTGGGGTGAGTGGGGGATGTTGAGTGGGGGATGTTGGGGTGAGTGGGGGATGATGGGGTGAGTGGGGGATGTTGAGTGGGGGATGTTGGGGTGAGTGGGGGATGATGGGGTGAGTGGGGGATGATGGGGTGAGTGGGGGATGATGGGGTGAGTGGGGGATGTTGAGTGGGGGATGTTGGGGTGAGTGGGGGATGTTGAGTGGGGGATGTTGGGGTGAGTGGGGGATGTTGAGTGGGGGATGTTGGGGTGAGTGGGGGATGTTGGGGTGAGTGGGGGATGATGGGGTGAGTGGGGGATGATGGGGTGAGTGGGGGATGATGGGGTGAGTGGGGGATGTTGAGTGGGGGATGTTGGGGTGAGTGGGGGATGTTGAGTGGGGGATGTTGGGGTGAGTGGGGGATGTTGAGTGGGGGATGTTGGGGTGAGTGGGGGATGATGGGGTGAGTGGGGGATGATGGGGTGAGTGGGGGATGATGGGGTGAGTGGGGGATGATGGGGTGAGTGGGGGATGATGGGGTGAGTGGGGGATGTTGGGGTGAGTGGGGGATGTTGAGTGGGGGATGTTGGGGTGAGTGGGGGATGTTGGGGTGAGTGGGGGATGTTGGGGTGAGTGGGGGATGTTGGGGTGAATCCATGAGGTCATTGGAGGTTAATCTCGATGCTTGTGTCACATGGTGACAAACTACAAGAGGAAAGTGGTTGAGCCCCGAACCCCCCCCCCTGAACCCCTCAAACCCCCCCCCCAAAAAAAATCGGAACCCCCTCAAATCCCCCCCAACCGCTATGAACCCCGTCAGCCTCCCCCCAAAACCTCAAACCTCGGCCGGGACCCGCGTCATTGGCCCGTGACGTCGGCTCTGGGTGTGAAGTTTAACAATGAAGAGTTTTTGTTACAAACGGGGGGAAAAGCTTTGAACTCACCGCCGGAGAAAGGGGGGAGAGAGAGAGAGAAGGAGAGAGGAAGAGGAGAGAGGGAGGGGAGAGAGAGAGAAGGAGAAAGGGAGAGGAGAGAGGGAGGGGAGAGAGAGAGAAGGAGAGGAGAAAGGGAGAGAGGAAGGGGAGAGGGAGGGAGGAAGGGGGAGAGAGAGAGGGAGAAGGAGAGAGAGAAGGGGAGAGGAAGAGGAGAAAGGGAGAGAGGAAGGGGAGAGGGAGAAAGGGAGAAGGAGGGAGGGGGAGAGAGAGAGAGAAGGAGAGAGGGAGAGAGGAAGGGGAGAGAGGGAGGGGAGAGAGAGAGAAGGAGAGGAGAAAGGGAGAGAGGAAGGGGAGAGAGAGAGGGAGAAGGAGGGAGGGGGAGAGGGGGGAGAGAGAGAGAAGGGGAGAAGGAGAGAGGAAGGGGAGAGAGAGAGAAGGAGAGGGGGAGAGGAAGGGAGGAAGGGGGAGAGAGAGGGAGAGGGAGGGGAGAGAGAGAGAGAGAGGAAGGGGAGAGGGGACGGAGAGAAAGGGAAGAGTCTGAGGGAACTGAGCACCGTCCAGGTGAGTGGGGTTTTCATGTGTTCCTGCGGCCACCCCCCCCCCCCCCTCTCTCTCTCCCTCTCTCCACACGCTGATATTTGCAGGAACCGCACACTTTCTCTCAGCCGCGGGTTTTACAATTCCGGAAAATCCAGCAATTTTAATGCGTTTGTTGTGATTGTAAATTCGATGTTATCCGGAGTCTGCGTGAAAGTGCAGCAAACTTTCAGTTTAACGATGCACAGTGTGGTGGGATTACAGGCAGAGAATCAGGTAACTTTACAGCACAGGACACCACTGAGCCCATCGTGTCAGTGCTGACTTCACTGGGAGCAATTGAAAACTAATCCCACTGCCCCACTCTCTCCCCATAATCCTGTCTCAATCCCAAACTAATCCCACTGCCCCACTCTCTCCCCATAATCCTGTCTCAATCCCAAACTAATCCCACTGCCCCACTCTCTCCCCATAATCCTGTCTCAATCCCAAACTAATCCCACTGCCCCACTCACTCCCCATAATCCTGTCTCAATCCCAAACTAATCCCACTGCCCCACTCTCTCCCCATAATCCTGTCTCAATCCCAAACTAACCCCACTGCCCCACTCTCTCCCCATAATCCTGTCCCAATCCCAAACTAAGTCTTTCAGAAGGGAGATTGAGACCATACAATGGCAACATGTTCCCGTAAAGGTCAAGGGTGGTTCCAAGAACTCCAGGGAACCTTGGATGTCAGGGGATATACGAGAATGGATTAGGAAAAAAAGGAGGGCTTTTGGCAGATACAAAAGGCTAAAGACGGAGGAAGCCCTAGAGGAGTACAAAAAGTGCAGGGGGATACTTAAAAAAGAAATTAGGAGATCAAGGAGGGGCCATGAAATAACACTGGCGAGCAAAATAAAGGAAAATCCTAAGATGTTTTATAAGTATATTAAGGGTAAGAGGATGACTCGGGAAAAAATAGGGCCCATTAGGGACAAAAATGGCAATCTGTGTGTGGAGCCGGCAGATGTAGGAGGGGTTCTAAATGAATTTTTTGCATCTGTTTTCACTATGGAGAAGGACGATGTAGACATAGAAATACGGCAGGGGGACTGTGATATACTCGAACATATTAACATCGAGCGGGAGGAGGTATTGGCGGTTTTAGCAGGCCTAAAAATGGATAAATCCCCAGGCCCGGACGAAATGTATCCCAGGCTACTGTGTGAGGCAAAGGAGGAGATTGCGGGGGCTCTGACACATATATTCAGAACCTCTCTGGCCACAGGGGATGTGCCAGAGGACTGGAGAACCGCTAATGTAATACCATTATTCAAGAAGGGGAGTAGGGAAAAACCGGGGAACTACAGGCCAGTGAGCCTAACATCAGTGGTAGGAAAATTATTGGAAAAAATTCTGAAGGACAAAATTAGTCTCCACTTGGAGAAGCAAGGATTAATCAGGGATAGTCAACATGGCTTTGTCAAGGGAAGATCATGTCTGACTAATTTGATTGAATTTTTTGAGGGGGTGACTAGGCGTGTGGATGAGGGTAACGCAGTGGATGTGGTATACATGGATTTCAGTAAGGCCTTCGATAAAGTCCCCCACAGGAGACTGGTCAAGAAGGTACAAGCCCATGGAATCCAGGGTGCCTTGGCACTTTGGATACAAAATTGGCTTAGTGGCAGAAGGCAGAGGGTGATGGTCGAAGGTTGTTTTTGTGACTGGAAGCCTGTGGCCAGTGGGGTACCACAGGGATCGGTGCTGGGTCCCTTGCTGTTTGTGGTCTACATTAATGACTTGGATATGAATGTAAAAGGTATGATCAGTAAGTTCGCTGATGATACAAAGATTGGTAGGGTGGTAAATAGCGAGGAGGATAGCCTCAGTCTGCAGGACGATATAGATGGGTTGGTCAGATGGGCGGAACAGTGGCAAATGGAATTTAACCCGGAAAAGTGCGAGGTGATGCACTTTGGAGGGACTAACAGGGCAAGGGAATACACAATGAATGGGAGGACCCTAGGCAAGACAGAGGGTCAGAGGGATCTTGGTGTGCAAGTTCACAGATCCCTGAAGGCGGCGGAACAGGTAGATAAGGTGGTAAAGAAGGCATATGGGATACTTGCCTTTATTAGCCGAGGCATAGAATATAAGAGCAAGGAGGTTATGATGGAGCTGTATAAAACACTGGTTAGGCCACAGCTGGAGTACTGTGTGCAGTTCTGGTCGCCACACTACAGGAAGGATGTGATCGCTTTGGAGAGGGTGCAGAGGAGATTCACCAGGATGTTACCAGGGCTGGAGCGCTTCAGCTATGAGGAGAGACTGGGAAGATTGGGTTTGTTTTCCTTGGAGCAGAGGAGGCTGAGGGGGGACATGATTGAGGTGTACAAAATTATGAGGGAACTCACTGCCTGAAAGGGTTGTGGAGGCAGGAACCCTCACAACATTCAAGAAGCATTTGGATGAGCACTTGAAATGCCATAGCATACAAGGCTACGGACCAAATGCTGGAATATGGGATTAGATTAGACAGGGCTGATGGCCGGCGCGGACACGATGGGCCGAAGGGCCTCTATCCGTGCTGTATGACTCTATGACTCTATGACCCCACTGCCCCACTCTCTCCCCATAATCCTGCCTCAATCCCAAACTAATCCCACTGCCCCACTCACTCCCCATAATCCTGTCTCAATCCCAAACTAACCCCACTGCCCCACTCTCTCCCCATAATCCTGTCCCAATCCCAAACTAATCCCACTGCCCCACTCTCTCCCCATAATCCTGTCCCAATCCCAAACTAATCCCACTGCCCCACTCTCTCCTCTTTGCTTCAAATTTTACCCCCAGCATTTAAAAGACGTAATCGCTCTCTCACCTTTCCCCATCGCAAAACATCCCCTCCTCCTTTTGATTGTCGCTGATTTTATTCTTTCTATTGTCGCTGATTTTATTCTTTCGATTGTCACTGATTTTATATTTTCTATTGTCGCTGATTTTATTCTTTCTATTGTCGCTGATTTTACATTTTCTATTGTCACTGATTTTATACTTTCTATTGTCGCTGATTTTACATGTTCTATTGTTGCTGATTTTATATTTTCTATTGTCGCTGATTTTATATTTTCTGTTGTCGCTGATTTTATATTTTCTGTTGTCGCTGATTTTACATTTTCTGTTGTCGCTGATTTTATATTTTCTATTGTCGCTGATTTTATATTTTCTGTTGTCGCTGATTTTATATTTTCTATTGTTGCTGATTTTATATTTTCGATTGTCACTGATTTTATATTTTCTCTTGTCGCTGATTTTATTCTTTCTATTGTCGCTGATTTTACATGTTCTATTGTCGCTGATTTTATATTTTCTATTGTCGCTGATTTTATATTTTCTGTTGTCGCTGATTTTATATTTTCTGTTGTCGCTGATTTTACATTTTCTGTTGTCGCTGATTTTATATTTTCTATTGTCGCTGATTTTATATTTTCTGTTGTCGCTGATTTTATATTTTCTATTGTCGCTGATTTTATATTTTCGATTGTCACTGATTTTATTCTTTCTATTGTCGCTGATTTTATATTTTCTATTGTCGCTGATTTTATATTTTCTGTTGTCGCTGATTTTATATTTTCTGTTGTCGCTGATTTTACATTTTCTGTTGTCGCTGATTTTATATTTTCTATTGTCGCTGATTTTATATTTTCTGTTGTCGCTGATTTTATATTTTCTATTGTTGCTGATTTTATATTTTCTCTTGTCGCTGATTTTATTCTTTCTATTGTCGCTGATTTTACATTTTCTATTGTCGCTGATTTTACATTTTCTATTGTCGCTGATTTTATACTTTCTATTGTCGCTGATTTTACATGTTCTATTGTCGCTGATTTTACATTTTCTATTGTCGCTGATTTTATATTTTCTGTTGTCGCTGATTTTACATTTTCTATTGTCGCTGATTTTATATTTTCTATTGTCGCTGATTTTATACTTTCTATTGTCGCTGATTTTACATTTTCTATTGTCGCTGATTTTACATTTTCTATTGTCGCTGATTTTACACTTTCTATTGTCGCTGATTTTATATTTTCCATTGTCGCTGATTTTATACTTTCCATTGTCGCTGATTTTATACTTTCCATTGTCGCTGATTTTACATTTTCTATTGTCGCTGATTTTATATTTTCTATTGTCGCTGATTTTACATTTTCTATTGTCGCTGATTTTATACTTTCTATTGTCGCTGATTTTACATTTTCTATTGTCGCTGATTTTACACTTTCTATTGTCGCTGATTTTACACTTTCTATTGTCGCTGATTTTACATTTTCTATTGTCGCTGATTTTACATTTTCTATTGTCGCTGATTTTATACTTTCTATTGTCGCTGATTTTACATTTTCTATTGTCGCTGATTTTACATTTTCTATTGTCGCTGATTTTATACTTTCTATTGTCGCTGATTTTATACTTTCTATTGTCACTGATTTTACATTTTCTATTGTCGCTGATTTTACATTTTCTATTGTCGCTGATTTTATACTTTCTATTGTCGCTGATTTTATACTTTCTATTGTCGCTGATTTTACATTTTCCATTGTCGCTGATTTTACATTTTCTATTGTCGCTGATTTTATATTTTCTATTGTCGCTGATTTTACATTTTCTATTGTCGCTGATTTTATACTTTCTATTGTCGCTGATTTTACATTTTCCATTGTCGCTGATTTTACATTTTCCATTGTCGCTGATTTTATACTTTCTATTGTCGCTGATTTTACATTTTCCATTGTCGCTGATTTTACATTTTCTATTGTCGCTGATTTTACATTTTCCATTGTCGCTGATTTTATATTTTCTATTGTCGCTGATTTTACATTTTCTATTGGTGCTGATTTTATACTTTCTATTGTCGCTGATTTTATATTTTCTATTGTCGCTGGTTGATTTGTAGATTTTCAATTATTGCAGATCTATTGAAGCTGATTTGATTTTGCAGTGTTTTAATTAATGATTTTATATCATTGCTGATTTTGTACGTTTTTCTGTTGCTGAATTTCTGTTGTTGATTTTGTATTATTACTGATTTTTTCAGTTGCTGAATTTATATTGTTACTGATATTCTATTGTTTATTTTCTATTATTGATTTTATATTGCTGAATTTTGGTTGCTGCTAATTCTCAAATAGCATTGAATTTATTTCAGAATAAATCAACTCTTTTTTTTGGTGAGATATTGGGCTCGATATTGCCAGGGCTGCGGGTTCTCGGCGGGGGGTGCTATTGGGCGCGTGGGTAACGCGCCCGGCGAAATCAGTCTGCCCCGCACGCGATCGCAGCCTAATTGGATCCACTTACCTGGTCTTCCAGGTTTCCCGATGCTGATCTGCGCGTCGGGCGGGCTGCGCATGCGCAGTAAGCTCTGTCAGCTGGAGGAGCTCTATTTAAAGGGGCAGTCCTCCACTGACAGATGCTGCAACAAATAGGAAAAATTACAGCATGGAGCAGCCCAGGGGGAAGGCTGCTCCCAGTTTAATGATGCCTCACTCCAGGTATCAATACATGGGGTGAGGAGGAGGGGGAGGACAGAGATCTTCCTCCCGGCGGGCGGGAGGAAGCGGCCCGCCTCTGCCACCAGGAAGGCCTGGCTCGAGGTGGCAGAGGGGGTCACCTGCACCACCAACATATCGCCCACCTGCATACAGTGCAGGAGGCGCTCCAATGACCTCAGTAGGTCAGCCAAAGTGAGTACACTTACTCATTCCCCTACACTCCGTCTACCACATCACCGCCCCCACCCCACATCCCCTTCTGCACTGCCAACACTACTCTGTCACATCACCCCTCACACCCACTCAAACCTCATCCTCATCTTACCTGCACTTACTCACCTCGCCAGTACTCATCCCACCACTACCACTCAACCCAATCCTCATACAATCTCATGGCTCTCTCTCATACTCACCCTCTCATGCCTCTCTTTCACGGTCAGCCTCACTCAACCTGCCACAACCTGTGCTGCAGCCACAGGGCATGCATCACATATGTGCAGTAGGAAGCGTAAGGCAAACGTGTCGTGAGCATGAAGGGGATGCACAAGGGTGTTTGAGGGTTTGTCATGGTTTTTACTTATATTGAATTTCTGACTAACTCACATCACATATTATATTGGCACCACTACTGCCATGTCTTCGCGAATCTTGTCTGGTTTGTGCAATAATGCCAGCTCCTGAGGATCACTATGAAGACCCGCAACTGATGCCATCCATTGTGTCACTGCAGAGTGGGTGTAGGTGTATTTTCAGGGCTCTTTTGTGCAGACGACTGAGAGACGTCGGTGATGTCCCCGGTTGCACCCTGGAAGGATGCGGAGGAGAAGTTCGGGAGGGCAGTGGTGACTTTGACAGCGACAGGTAAGAAGATGGTGCACGGGCCAGCCAGGAGCAGCTCGGCATGAAAGAGGCTGCAGATGTCCACGACTACATGTCGAGTGACTCTGAGCCTCCGTGTGCACTGCTGCTCAGAGAGGTCCAGGAAGCTGAGCCTCGGTCTGTGGACCCTGTGGCGAGGGTAGTGCCCTCTGCGACGCATCTCTCTCTGCGGTAGCCCTCCCTCCTGCTGTGCAGGTGGATGTGTCACATCACTCTGTTGTGGAGCTCCACGTGTCAGAGGTGGACAGCTTGGCCGGCAAGGCTGGTGATGGTGTTCGCCCTCCGAGGAGGTCATGACTGCAGCTACAGTGGCCCCCATCCGGAAGATGTACATCTGAGGGGGTCCGCAAGGTAGGTACATGTCTCTGGACCCCGGGGTAAGTGTGCAAGTTGGTGACTTTGATTGTCAGGAGGAGGGTGGTGGAGGCCAAACTTTGTCCCAAGTGACAGAGTGGCCTCCTGCAATGAGTGAGGGTCTCCCCCCACCTGTCAAATGGACCTTTGCAGCTGCCACAGGCTGATGGCTGCAACACCGATTTTCGTAGCCCCCCCAGCAAGGAACGCACCTGATTGCGGGTGCTAAAATCGAGCCCATCAATTTAACTGACTGTGCAACAGTGCTCATTACATAATCTTCTGTCTGAGGTTTTGATCCAAAAGCTTTAGGTTAGTTTGGACCTGTTACAGAGATAGAAAACTATAAAATATTGTGTGAGTATAAATATTAGTCAGAGGAAGCTTGAATTGTTAGTGAAACATGACCAGCACTGTTTAACACTGAGTTTTCAAACACACAAGCAGGAATTTCTCCATGGATACCAGGAGACCCTGCATCTACCACACACTGCTGGAAGGTCAGACTGGGGGAATGCCGGACTCACTGATGGGAGAGCTACAGAAACATCTCTACAACGGTGAATATCTACTCTTTAAAAGAGCTGCAGTCTTTGAGAGTGATTTCATACAAGTAAGGAAAAATATTCAAACTATTCACTGGAATCAGAAATTTGAAATCTCTGTTTGCTCACTGCCGGCCTTGGTACTGTCATTCTTTCTTGATTTCTACCTGTGTTGCCTTTGTGCTCACTTCATCCTGTTGACTGTCGAAGCCTGGAATCCAGGTTGGTGCTTGTGCAGGGGAACGAGCTGATTTTGGCCACATTCCTTCAACCAGAATGGCAAGTCTCTGGTTGGCTTCTCGGAGATCAGTGGTACCCTCTACAGTCAAGGCTGATCACTCTGTCTTCTGTCCTTTAAACAACTCTTTACCCACCCTGCCTAATTCCCTTCAATACCATCTGTCTTCCTTTTACCAGAAAGCCTCCTATGTATCACTTTATCAAATGCCTTTTGAATATCCCACTCATCTGCACATTGATTGCCTTCCCCTTATGGATATATTGCATTGCTTCCTCAAAGAGCTGTGTTAAATGTCAGTCACATTTGCCTTTTACAAATCCATATAAAGCAAAATTCTACAGAAGCTCAAAATCTGAAATAAAAACAGAAAAATCTGGATCCACAAAGCAGGTCGATCGATTCTGAAGAAGGCAACACATCCTGAAATATGGACCCTCTTCTCTCTGCACGTACTAATTGGTCTTTGTTTTGCTTCTAGATTTTTTTGTTTTTGTTTAATTTAACTGTGTCTTTCGAAGTGAGCATTCGTTCCTTCAGATTATCTTCACCCTTTCTAACCTTTGTTGCTTCCCTTCTCTATTTCCTGTACTCCCCTTGATTTTCTTTTGGAATATTAGCCCTAGATTTTGTTATTTGCATCTTTTTTAAGTCTCTTTTTATTTTAATTTCTCTGCTCACCCGAGGAACTCCAACATTCACCTTTTAGTTCTTGTGGGACTCTGACTGAAACATTTCTCCTACACACAGACCACAGCAAAGGGAGGGAGATGATGAGGGGCCAAGAGGTGTGTTATTTATATTTACAGTGAATTACAGAGCAATAACCAATCCAAAAAAAGCTCGGAGGGATTCTGGATCTGCAGTTTAAATGGTGCGTCTGACGATTGGGGAATTGAGTGAGTCGAGTCAGGGCCAGGAGTGACATCAATTCCTTTTTATGTTCCATCCAATGGCAGGTCCTGAATGTTGTTAAATGTCAGACACTCTCCCACAGTCACTCGCACCTTTGTCTGTTTGCAGATTACAAAAAAGGGACAAGTGGTCAATATCCATCAGCAAGTGACCATCGTGACCATTGGACTGACGTCCACGAACCCTGACCTCCAGCTCCCTGACGTGATGCTATTGGCCAGACCTGGAGAGCAAGAAAAGACCTGGAAACTCAGGAGCTATCAAAGTTCCTCTATATCCTCGGATATGATTGGATCGACCATAAACAGATCCTCATGGTCAATGACTTCATCCTCTGCTCGCTCCTGGAGAACAGAATCTTCTCTGTCCCACCCGGACTCTGGCTTCATGGAACCTCCCTTTACAACCAAAGGCCACCTGGAACTCACTGGGTGAGACTTAAAGAGAATTTCACTCTAACTGGACAGATCTTTTTTAGTTGTTCTCGGGCTGTGGGCATCATTGGCAAGGCTGACAGTTATTGCCCATCCCTTGTTGCCCCTTGAGAAGGTGGTGCTGGACCGCCTTCTTAAACTGCTGTAGCCCGTGTGATGAAGGTGCTCCCACAATAGGGAGTTCCAGGATTTTAACCCAGTGATGATAGAGGAACTGCCGATATATGTCCAAGTCGGGATGGTGTGTGACTTGGAGAGGAACCTGCAGGTGACGGTGTTCCCGTGGGGGCGAGGGTGTTCCCGTGGGGGCGAGGGTGTTCCCGTGGGGGCGAGGGTGTTCTTATGTATCTGCTGCCCTTGTCTTTCTCACAGGTGAAGGTCACTGAAGGGTGGTAATATCCACAGTGTCTTACAATAAATAGACAATAGCCCGGCTGGGCCTGTCTGTTCTGCGAGTTCATTGTTTGGCCATTAACTTCCTTTCTGTTTTCCAACAGTCTTCTTCCGCTGAAGTTTGTCAAGATTTCCATTTTCCACAAACAGAAGCATTGGCTACAGGTGAATCTCGCCAGTGGTCGTATCTTCTACCTGCAGCTCTACGTCCACCCGGACTGTGAGCAGAAAGTGTTTGACCAGTGGGTGAAGGTGGTCCGTCTCCTGCAGGAGGCCACAGACAGCAGACTCTCCCCGGGAACGCTGCTGCCTGAACCCCGGGATTCCGTGGAATCCGTCACCTCCTCCGGCTCCTCGGGAATTCAGCAACAGAAGCGCAAGAAACGCACCAGGACATCGGTACAGCAGGAGGAAACGGCATTAACCCTTTCAGTGTTTTAGTCCTTTAATTATTCCGAATTGTTCTCAGTACTTTTGTCCTCATCCCGAGCGCTGGCTCCTGGCGCAGTGTTGGGTCGGGGTCAGGGGGCGGGGCCGGGATAATAATTCATATCAAAGTTAATGTAGAATCTCACAGACTTGTTTGTAAAGTGAATGGAAAGGATTTTTTTTGTTCCCATTTCAGGAGAGATTCCAGAGGGACAAAGATGGTCGGAAGAGGGAATTGTGGGAATGTGAGACTTGGAAGAAGGATCCTGAAGGAAGCAACATTCAGAGTGCTCTGGTGAAGAGGAGTTTGCAGGGAGCCAGTGGAGGTGGGCTCATTTCAAGCAAGTACAATAATGGCCATGTTTCACGTCACTGCCAGAAACATCTGTAACATCTGGAGTGAGAATTCCCAAGGGTGGGAAGGAAGAGAGAGAGAGAGAGAGACGGATAGAGGGGAGGGAGGGAGCGAGACGGATAGAGGGGAGGGAGGGAGCGAGACGGATAGAGGGGAGGGAGGGAGGGAGACGGATAGAGGGGAGGGAGGGAGGGAGACGGATAGAGGGGAGGGAGGGAGCGAGACGGATAGAGGGGAGGGAGGGAGGGAGACGGATAGAGGGGAGGGAGGGAGGGAGACGGATAGAGGGGAGGGAGGGACGGATAGAGGGGAGGGAGGGACGGATAGAGGGGAGGGAGGGACGGATAGAGGGGAGGGAGGGACGGATAGAGGGGAGGGAGGGACGGATAGAGGGGAGGGAGGGACGGGGAGGGACGGATAGAGGGGAGGGAGGGACGGATAGAGGGGAGGGAGGGACGGATAGAGGGGAGGGAGGGACGGATAGAGGGGAGGGAGGGACGGATAGAGGGGAGGGAGGGACGGATAGAGGGGAGGGAGGGACGGATAGAGGGGAGGGAGGGACGGATAGAGGGGAGGGAGGGACGGATAGAGGGGAGGGAGGGACGGATAGAGGGGAGGGAGGGACGGATAGAGGGAGGGAGGGACGGATAGAGGGGAGGGAGGGACGGATAGAGGGGAGGGAGGGACGGATAGAGGGGAGGGAGGGACTGATAGAGGGGAGGGAGGGACTGATAGAGGGGAGGGAGGGAGGGATAGAGGGAGACGGATAGAGGGGAGGGAGGGAGGGAGACGGATAGAGGGGAGGGAGGGAGGGAGTCGGATAGAGGGAAGGGAGTCGGATAGAGGGGAGGGAGTCGGATAGAGGGGAGGGAGGGAGGGAGTCGGATAGAGGGGAGGGAGGGAGGGAGTCGGATAGAGGGGAGGGAGGGAGGGAGTCGGATAGAGGGAGGGAGGGAGGGAGTCGGATAGAGGGGAGGGAGGGAGGGAGTCGGATAGAGGGGAGGGAGGGAGGGAGTCGGATAGAGGGGAGGGAGGGAGGGAGTCGGATAGAGGGGAGGGAGGGAGGGAGTCGGATAGAGGGGAGGGAGGGAGGGAGTCGGATAGAGGGGAGGGAGGGAGGGAGACGGATAGAGGGGAGGGAGGGAGGGAGACGGATAGAGGGGAGGGAGGGAGGGAGACGGATAGAGGGGAGGGAGAGAGATGGATAGAGAGAGAGGGAGACGGACAGATAGCAAGAGCGAGATAGGAGACAGAGATGGATCGAGAAAGAGGGAGACAGAGTCTGTTTTCCCACCTTGTCCCTGCAGTGGTGATGGGCAGTGTGATGCCAGAGTAAATCAGCCTCCGTTCATCCCCGGACTCCTGAGCTGACTGACACTGTTGTACAGTTTTATGCAGCTCTTTCTTTCTATACGAGCCTAGAGAGTGAGCGTGAGGGGACATCACAACTCAACCTGCTGCTCACCCGACACCACACACATCCCTCCCCGCAGACGGGTTATTTATTACACCTCTCGTGTCTGATTATAATTCCCAATCCACCACATTGAGAGCAAAGGTTCAGTTATTAGATTCGAGAGTTTAACTGTAATGAAAAACTAACAAGCTTTTATTTTCTGTTGGGCTCAGTTCTCATGGCCACAAAGTGCAGCTAATGTTTATTTTATTCAATTCCTTTTTAAAGACAGTCAGTCGGGTGAGGAGAGTCTGATTTCCAGGCGAGTCTCTCTGTCCCAGCTCCCTGTGAGGATTAACTGTCGATATTCTCCGACTGACACCAGACCAGCCTTCACCACACACATCAATTCCAGAGTGTTCTATTTAGAAGGTAACTGATATCTACGTCTATCTTATCAATATCTACGTCTATCTTATCAATATCTACGTCTATCTTATCAATATCTTATGTCTTTACGCAGTTCCCGTCTGCACACTTTGCACATTTTTGTCACACAACTTTTTTCTATATACTTTACCCAGGCACTGACACTGGGAACGGCCCAGGAACGGCCCACACTGTAATTACACCTCCCACCGGTGGGGGTGGCTCTCCCCGTCCTCAGCCTGTCCTCCAGGGAAACTCTTTGGCTGCTATCCACATCCCCCCTCCATCCCACCACCCCACCCCACTCCCCTCCATCCACCCCTCCCACCCCACCCCCCTTGCTCTGAACATCCTTGTGTTTAGGCCGTTTGAACTCCTCACTATTGGGGAAATTCCTTGGCCCACGTTGGTTCGTTCCCGTCAGAGTCTGAAAACTTCAATTGTTTCATCCTAATGTCCTTTTCCAAAGAAAGTAAACTTTCATCGGAACTGAATTTCTTTGTCCTCAGAACTATCCTTGTTGCCCCTCAATCTCCTCGAGCAATAGTTTCCTTCTTATAATTACAGCGTAGAACTGATCTTAGAACTTGGAGTTGGGGTTTATTGGGGTCAGTGTGATCGGGGGGGGGTGATGGGGTTTATTGGGGTCAGTGTGATCGGGGGGGGGTGATGGGGTTATTGGGGTCAGTGTGATCGGGGGGGGTGGGGTTTATTGGGGTCAGTGTGATCGGGGGGTGGGGTTTATTGGGGTCAGTGTGATCGGGGGGTGGGGTTTATTGGGTCAGTGTGATCGGGGGGGGCGATGGGGTTTATTGGGGTCAGTGTGATCGGGGGGGGCGATGGGGTTTATTGGGGTCAGTGTGATCGGGGGGGGGTGATGGGGTTTATTGGGGTCAGTGTGATCGGGGGGTGATGGGGTTTATTGGGGTCAGTGTGATCGGGGGGGTGGGGTTTATTGGGGTCAGTGTGATCGGGGGGGGGCGATGGGGTTTATTGGGGTCAGTGTGATCGGGGGGGGGGTGATGGGGTTTATTGGGGTCAGTGTGATCGGGGGGGTGGGGTTTATTGGGGTCAGTGA
>NC_090364.1:1122747-1210247 GCF_035084215.1 Heptranchias perlo
TGGTGGCAAACAAGCAGCATTCATACAGAGAGAAAGAACATGCATTTCTGCCCCGCCTTTCACAACCTCAGGACGTCCCAAAGAGTTTTACAGCCAATTAAGTACTTTTTAAGTGTAGTCACTGTTGTAATGTAGGGAAAGGCAGCAGCTAATTTGCACACAGCAAGATCCCACAAATAATAATGAGATGAATGACCAGATCATCTGTTTTTAGTGATGTTGGTTGAGCAATAAATGGAGAGAACTCCACTGCTTTTCTTTAAATAGTGCCATAAATTCTGTGATGCTGTCCCAACATAGTATAAGATATGCAATTTGAGAACCTTTTCATTCATTCATCTGACGAAGGAGATCATCTCCGAAAGCTTGTGATTTTAAAATAAATTTGTTGGACTATAACCTGGTGTTGTAAGATTCCTTATATTTATAATAGTGATCCTGTTCTTTCTGAATGTCCATTGGCCTCAGGTGAAAGCTGTAGTATTAAACAGTTGACAGTGTTCGGACAGTTACTGGGCTATGGATGTGAGTGTGAACTCTGTCACTACTGTAACCAAGGAGACATGGCTCTAAAACTGCAATCCCATTGGATACATAAAAACAGCAACTATGGAATAAAATGAGACTGTGAGTAATGGGTTCAGATCAATATCTGTGGAAAATAATCAGTCATGGTGAGGAGTGGAGGCGTACTCTTAGAAAAATACTGTGGAGTTTCACATGAATAACCATCTCCTAGTACATTAGGAGAAGGTAGGGTCCCTGAGAGGGTAGGGTCCATGATATAGTACAATGTACATAGGATATGGGAGGAGATTAAATGGGTCGGGGAGAGTTCATGATTAGGTAGATTGGACATGGGCTGTGGAAAGATTGGGCTCACATGGCTGAATGGCTTTTTCTCATTGTGTACAATACTTGTCAATCATGACAGTCAGTGTTTGCCTCCAGTGCCTGTCCAATCTTCTGGATTCATCCCAGAATGACCCAGAAGAGGAAACGTGGGTTCTGAGATAACAATCGTGCAGGTTCAGCCTAACTCACACACGGAGTCGGGCCCAGCACGAGCACAATATGGAAACAGGAAAGGTTGAGGTTGAACTGCAGGAAATGAGAAGCAGAATATCAAGATAAGAAAAGTTATTATGGGAAAAGGCCATTCCACCAGCAATATTCATCCCCCTAATCCCTACTACCCAAACATCTCAATTCTCTGAGCACAACATCCAACTTTGCCTCACTTGTATGGAATGTTTATGCATTTAGCCCCCAGCCTGGCTGATTATTCCAAAATCTATCACTATCTGACTGAAAAAATCCTTACTAATATTGGTTTTAAAACTATTTCTCAATGATTGTAAAAATATTAATTTAAACCTGGGCTTTGGTTCAAGGAGTTGCACAATTTTAAGGTTCTGAGAAAGAACGAGTTGGACGGAAGTGAGGAGTCCTGATTTGACCTTTGAGCTGTTGACCGGCAACTTGCAACAAAGTTCAAAGCAGAATTTATTCTTGCTCCTGAAGTCCTGTAGTTCCAGGCACCTTCCCCAAACTGCAAACCTATTCCCAGACTTCTTCCCCGTCACTCTAACACAGCCAGAGGATCAGCAGTCTCCGAGGGTGAGTCTGCCTGTGGATTTCCTTCATTTCCTGAGTCAGTTTGGTTTAATTCTCACCTCTGAGTCAGAATTGAGAGTTCAAGCCCAGACTATGAATTTGCTCACATCATTGAGGCTGCCGGCTCGATGCAGTACGAAGGGAGTGCTGCATTGTCAGACGCACTGTGCTTCAATCAAACCAAGACCCCATTTGCCTGTCAGATAGATGTGAAAGAACATAAGAACATAAGAAATAGGAGCAGGAGTAGGCCATCCGGCCCCTCGAGCCTGCTCCGCCATTCAACAAGATCATGGCTGATCTTCTACCTCAACCCCATTTTCCTGCACTATCCCCATATCCCTTAATGCCTTCAATATCTAGAAATCTATCAATTTCTGTTTTGAATGTACTCAATGACTGAGCCTCCACAGCCCTCTGGGGTAGAGAATTCCAAAGATTCACCACCCCGAGTGAAGAAATTCCTCCATCTCAGTTCTAAATGGCCTACCCTTATTCTGAGACTGTGACCCCTGGTTCTAGACTCCCCAGCCAGGGGAAACATCCTCCCTGCATCTATCCTGTCGAACCCTGTAAGAATTTTGTATGTCTCAATGAGATCACCTCTCATTCTTCTAAACTCTCGAGAATACCGGCTTAGTCTACTCAATCTCTCCTCATACGACAATCCCACCATCCCAGGAATCAGTCTGGTGAACCTTTGTTGCACTCCCTCCATGGCAAGTATATCCTTTCTTAGCTAAGGAGACCAGAATTGCACACAATACTCCAGGTGCGGTCTCATCAAGGTCCTATATAATTGCAGTAAGACATCTTTACTCCTGTACTCAAATCCTCTTATAATAAAGGCCAACATACCATTTGCCTTCCTAATTGCTTGCTGCACCTGCATGTTTGCTTTCAGTGACTCATGTACAAGGACACCCAGGTCCCTTTGAACATCAACATTTCCCAATCCCTCACCATTTAAAAAATACTCTGCATTTCTGTTTTTCCTACCAAAGTGGATAACTTCACATTTTTCCACATTTTATTCCATCTGCCATGTTCTTGCCCACTCACTCAACCTGTCTACATCCCTTTGAAGCCTCTTTGCATCCTCCTCACAACTTTCATTCCCATCTAGTTTTGTGTCATCAGCAAACTTGGAAATATTACATTTGGTCCCCTCATCCAAATCATTGATATGTATTGTGAATAGCTGGGGCCCAAGCACTGATCCCTGCGGTACCCCACTAGTCACAGTCTGCCAACTTGGAAAAGACCCGTTTATTCCTACTCTCTGTTTTCTGTCTGTTAACCAATTCTCAATCCATGCCAGTGGGTCTATTTGGAAAGCAGCAGGGAGTTCTCCCAGTGTCCTGGCCAACATTCCTCAATCTGGGCATTCATTCATTCATTTGCTGTTTATGGGATCTTGCTGTGCACACATTGGTTGCCATGTTTGCCCACAGACCAACATTGTCTACACTTCAAAAGCAATAAATTGGGTCAGGTCACTGCTGCTGCACTGGCCTGGGTGTTGGGGAGGGGACCGAGGAGTCTCTCAGCTGGTTTGTTGACTCCAGCTACTGGGAGGTGTTTAGTTTCTGCTTTGACATTTCACTGCAGCTGTATGACTGGGATTTTTATGTTGGCCGGCCAGCAGAAACCCAACACCATGATTCGGAGTTTCCAAACAGAACTTGGGAAAGAAAGAACTTGCATTAATATCGTGCCTCAGGACATCCCAAATCACTTCACAGGCAATAGTTTTAAAGTGTAGTCACTGTTGTAATGTAGGAAATGCAGCAGCCAATTTGCACACAGCAAGATCCCACAAACAGCGATGAGATAAATGAACAGATAATCTGTTTTAGTGATGTTGGGATAAATATTGGCCAGGACACCAGGGAGAACTCCCCTGCTCTTCTTCAAATAGAGACTGTGGGATCTTTTACGTCCACCTGAGAGGGCAGATGGGGCCTCGGTTTAACATCTCATCTGAAAGACGGCACCTCCGACAGTGCAGCACTCCCTCAGTACTGCACTGGAGTGTCGGCCGGGACTTTGTGCTTGACTGTCTGCAGTGGGACTTGGACCCACCACCTTTTGACCCGGAGGTGAGAGTGCTACACTGAGCCGAGAGAGAAATCTCCCCCAAGTGGAGTTTAAATTTGTAGGTCCAGGACTGGTGGGACCCGCGGAAGGGTTGCTCTGCCTGCCTCTATTCCACGGTCTTGTCCGTGTCCGGGTGGCCCTGGAGAGGGTTTGTGCGGTGTCCACCAGAATGCTCGAGCCTTCCGGGACTGGTGGGCACCACAGGGTATAGAGTGTCTTGGAGACATCGATAATAACATTTTGATTTGGTTAGGAAAATATCCCTTTGTTTTTGCACTTCATGATTATTTTGGAATCTTTTAGCTTGATCGGACCATCCAATATTAGTGGGGTCCTAAACGGAGCATTGGTTGGGATGATTCTTGTTTGGTGCCTCCCTGTGGGGACACCAAAAAAGGCCCAGGCGAAGTTAAAAAGGGTTGAACCCAGAGCCCAGCCGGAGGCGCAGAATGCGATCCCACTGACCGCAAACAACAGGAGAGTGAGAGAGAGAGTGAGTGTGAGAATGTGTGAGAGAGAGAGTGAGCGTGTGAGAGTGAGTGAGTGAGTGAGTGAGCGTGTGAGAGTGAGTGAATGAGCGTGAGAATGTGTGAGTGTGAGTGAGTGAGTGTGAGAATGTGTGAGTGTGAGTGAGTGAGTGTGAGAATGTGTGAGAGAGTGAGTGAGTGAGTGTGAGAATGTGTGAGAGAGTGAGTGAGTGAGTGTGAGAATGTGTGAGAGAGTGAGTGAGTGAGTGTGAGAATGTGTGAGTGTGAGTGAGTGAGTGTGAGAATGTGTGAGAGAGTGAGTGAGTGAGTGTGAGAATGTGTGAGAGAGTGAGTGAGTGAGTGTGAGAATGTGTGAGAGAGTGAGTGTGAGAATGTGTGAGTTGCCTTTTCTAATTTCACGGTCGGGAGGCTCTGGGTTGTCCGAGTGTCATCAACATAAAGAAAGAAAGTTCCAGAATCGCCCCTCGCGAGCAGTACAAACAATAAACAGGAACCGAGTCAGAGGAGAGAACTGCGCTGTCCACAAAAAGCAGGACAAATCCAATCCGGCCAATTACCGCCCCATCAGTCTACTCTCAATCATCAGCAAAGTGATGGAAGGTGTCGTCGACAGTGCTATCAAGCGGCACTTACTCACCAATAACCTGCTCACTGATGCTCAGTTTGGGTTCCGCCAGGACCACTCGGCTCCAGACCTCATTACAGCCTTGGTCCAAACATGGACAAAAGAGCTGAATTCCAGAGGTGAGGTGAGAGTGACTGCCCTTGACATCAAGGCAGCATTTGACCGAGTGTGGCACCAAGGAGCCCTTGTAACATTGAAGTCAATGGGAATCAGGGGGAAAACTCTGCAGTGGCTGGAGTCATACCTAGCACAAAGGAAGATGGTAGTGGTTGTTGGAGGCCAATCATCTCAGCCCCAGGACATTGCTGCAGGAGTTCCTCAGGGCAGTGTCCTAGGCCCAACCATCTTCAGCTGCTTCATCAACGACCTTCCCTCCATCATAAGGTCAGAAATGGGGATGTTCGTTGATGATTGCACAGTGTTCAGTTCCATTTGTAACCCTTCAAATAATGAAGCAGTCCGAGCCTGCATGCAGCAAGACCTGGACAACATCCAGGCTTGGGCTGATAAGTGGCAAGTAACATTCGTGCCAGACAAGTGCCAGGCAATGACCATCTCCAACAAGGGAGAGTCTAACCACCTCCCCATGACATTCAACGGCATTACCATCACCGAATCCCCCACCATCAACATCCTGGGGGTCACCATTGACCAGAAACTTAACTGGACCAGCCATATAAATACTGTGGCTACGAGAGCAGGTCAGAGGCTGGGTATTCTGCGGCGAGTGACTCACCTCCTGACTCCCCAAAGCCTTTCCACCATCTACAAGGCACAAGTCAGGAGTGTGATGGAATCCTCTCCACTTGCCTGGATGAGTGCAGCTCCAACAACACTCAAGAAGCTCGACACCATCCAAGATAAAGCAGCCTGCTTGATTGGCACCCCATCCACCACCCTAAACATTCACTCCCTTCACCACCGGCGCACGGTGGCTGCAGTGTGTACCATCCACAGGATGCACTGCAGCAACTCGCCAAGGCTTCTTCGACAGCACCTCCCAAACCCGCGACCTCTACCACCTAGAAGGACAAGAGCAGCAGGCGCATGGGAACAACATCACCTGCACGTTCCCCTCCGAGTCACACACCATCCCGACTTGGAAATATATCGCCGTTCCTTCATCGTCACTGGGTCAAAATCCTGGAACTCCCTTCCTAACAGCACTGTGGGAGAACCGTCACCACACGGACTGCAGCGGTTCAAGAAGGCGGCTCACCACCACCTTCTCAAGGGCAATTAGGGATGGGCAATAAATGCCGGCCTCGCCAGCGACGCCCACATCCCGTGAACGAATAAAAACCCCCCGGGCCCCGGGAAGCCTCAGGTTCTCTCTCCAAGACGAGGCGGCCGGAGCAACCCCGACCCCCAGGGGCTGAGTTTAACCTGAGCCCGGGGAGGTCCAGGACCCGCACCCCGCACCCCGCGGCCAAAGGTCAAATCGTCGGCCAAACTCTCACCCGCCCCTTTAAAGCGGGACTGGCGCCTTTAAAGCCTCTATCGAAGCGTCGCTCTGACGTGTTACGTGTGCGTGCTGAGGTCATCGTGCGTCACTCGCCCTGCAGCTGCGGACTGGGCCTAGAGCGGGAGCGGAGCCTGGGACTGGAGCCGGGGGCAGACAGGCCGCCTGACCGTGTAATTCACTCTAATACTGGGGCACAGGCAGGGCCTGAGAGCGAGGCCCAGCGGCCCCACCCGTCAGGCGGTCCGGGGTCAGGCCCAGGCCCAGTGGGCCTCCTGCCTGCATTTATCCGGCGCCTGTCCCGCGGTCCGGCCGATGGAGTCACCCTGAAGCGCGGTCACTGAATTAATGGAACCGCGGCAGCCGATTTGTGCACAGCAAGATCCCACAAACAGTGTGACAAATGACCCGGATCACCCGGCCCGGGGAGAACCGCCCGGCCCCCCGGGGAGAACCGCCCGGCCCCCCGGGGAGAACCGCCCGGCCCCCGCCCGGCCCCCGGGGAGAACCGCCCCCCGCCCGGCCCCCGCCCGCCCTCCTTCCAATAGAGGCCGTGGGATCTTCTACACCCGCCCGAGAGGAGTCTCGGTTTAAAGTCTCATCCGAAAGACGGCCCCTCGACAGTGCGACCCTCCCTCGGCTGCGACCCTCCCTCGGCACCGACCCTCCCTCGGCACCGACCCTCCCTCGGCACCGACCCTCCGACAGTGCGACCCTCCCTCGGCACCGACCCTCCCTCGGCACCGACCCTCCCTCGGCACCGACCCTCCGACAGTGCGACCCTCCCTCGGCACCGACCCTCCCTCGGCACCGACCCTCTGACAGTGCGACCCTCCCTCGGCACCGACCCTCTGACAGTGCGACCCTCCCTCGGCACCGACCCTCCCTCGGCACCGACCCTCCCTCGGCACCGACCCTCCGACAGTGCGACCCTCCCTCGGCACCGACCCTCCCTCGGCACCGACCCTCCCTCGGCACCGACCCTCCCTCGGCACCGACCCTCCCTCGGCACCGACCCTCCGACAGTGCGACCCTCCCTCGGCACCGACCCTCCCTCGGCACCGACCCTCCCTCGGCACCGACCCTCCCTCGGCACCGACCCTCCCTCGGCACCGACCCTCTGACAGTGCGACCCTCCCTCGGCACCGACCCTCCGACAGTGCGACCCTCCCTCGGCACCGACCCTCCGACAGTGCGACCCTCCCTCGGCACCGACCCTCCCTCGGCACCGACCCTCCCTCGGCACCGCGACCCTCCCTCGGCAGCGACCCTCCCTCGGCACCGACCCTCCGACAGTGCGACCCTCCCTCGGCTCCGACAGTGCGACCCTCCCTCGGCACCGACCCTCCGACAGTGCGACCCTCCCTCGGCACCGACCCTCCCTCGGCACCGCACTGAATGTCATCCTGAATTTTGTGCTCAAGTCTCTGGAGTGGGACTTGAACCCATGACCTTGCGAGCCGGGGGTGAGAGGCGCTGCCACTGGGTCAGCGCTGATACTTGTGGAGTGTTGTGGTGCTGTGACTGGGAGAGGAGACCGGGCGGTGATTGCTGGTTTGTGTAGTTTGGATGCAGTGAGAGGGGGAGCAGTGGGATGGGGTGTTTTTGCACAGTCTGGTTTAAACCTCCAGCGAGGGTGTTGCAATTGTGTGGAGTTTGTAATGTCAGTGACACAGAGTGCATGAAAACTGACCACTCGGGATAATAACTGAGTGATTCCCGGGGTAATGTGTATGTGCCAGTGTCTGAGTGCGGTGCCAGTCCCATTAGCCAGCGCTGATACCGCCCGCTCGTAACCAAACCTGCTCTTCCCTTGTACCAGGTGACCAACTACTGAAGTGATGGAGCTGTGCTGGTATCTCATTGGCCTCCTGGTGTCGGTCTCGGCCGTGCCCATAGACCGATCAAAGAAAACATCAGAAAAGCAAATTAAACCAGAGACGCCGGTGAGTGCTGAGTGGCTGTGAGTGGGTTTGGTTAATGTGCTGCGAGAGTGTGTGTGCACCAGAGTCTCGGTGACCCTGCCTTTTTCCTGCTCACTGAGCTGCCCCAGTGGAGATCAACCATCTGAATACAGACTGGGATCAAACCAGGGCGCTTCCTGATCCGTGCACTACAATGTGTGGCTCTTGTGCTCACTACACTTTGAGTGACTGCAAACTTCCCAACTACATGGGAGCCTATGAACAGGAAGAGGCCTTTCAGTCCCTCGAGCCTGTTCCGGCATTCAATAAGATCATGGCTGCTCTCCACCTCAATCCCTTTTATCTGCCTTTGCTCCATATTCCTTAATACCTTTACTTAATAATCTATCGATCCCCTTGCTGCCTGTATGTGCCCTCGGTTGTTATTTTCCTCTGTATTCTGACTGGCTATTTGTTGCTATGCAGGACACGGGCTTATATTACGACCGCTACCTCCGAGAAGTGATCGATGTCCTGGAGACTGACACACACTTCCGTGAGAAACTGCAGACTGCCGATGTGGAAGATATTAAGGTTGGTGGGGTCAGCGCGGGGTCGGTTGGTGGGGTCAGCGCGGGGTCGTTTGGTGGGGTCATTTTGGATTTGTGGAAACTATTAACAGTGGGAGAAACTCAAAGGTCTGGACTGGAAATGGACACCCCCTCCCCCTGGACTGTGGGTCGGGGGTTTTGTCTGCGGGGGGAGAATCCCCAGACCGTGGGTCGGGGGCTTTGTCTGCGGGGGGAGAATCCCCGGACCGTGGGTCGGGGGCTTTGTCTGCGGGGGGAGAATCCCTGGACCGTGGGTCGGGGGCTTTGTCTGCGGGGGGAGAATCCCTCGACTGTGGGTCGGGGGCTTTGTCTGCGGGGGGAGAATCCCTGGACCGTGGGTCGGGGGCTTTGTCTGCGGGGGGAGAATCCCCTGGACTGTGGGTCGGAGGCTTTGTCTGCGGGGGAGAATCCCTGGACTGTGGGTCGGAGGCTTTGTCTGCGGGGGGAGAATCCCTGGACTGTGGGTCGGGGGCTTTGTCTGCGGGGGGAGAATCCCTGGACTGTGGTGATTCCTTTAACATCGAGGTGCTGATTATGTTTCAGAGTGGGAAGCTGAGTAAGGAGCTGGATTTCGTCAGTCACCATATCCGCACCAAGCTGGATGAGCTAAAACGACAGGAGGTGTCCAGGCTACGGATGCTCATCAAGGCCAAAATGGATGCTGAGCAGGGAGAGAGTAATGGTGTTTCGTTGTCTATACCTGTAAAATCTAACGGGGCAGGCCGGTGTGGGTGGGGTTGGATCCACGAAATATATCCGAGTATCTCGGCGTTGGCACTCGGTGCAGGCAGAGGCCAGGGAGTTCGTTGTTTGGAGTAAGTTCAATGAGGAGGAACCAGGATACTGCACTGATCCAATGGGGGAAGGGGTGCTGGGCAGGAGAGGATGGGGTGCGTGTGTGCGTTGGACGCTGCCCGATATCTGCCATGGGTGGCACGGAGCAGCAGTGGAACACATTACACAGCAACCTTTGCTGTAAGAAACAGATAGAAGAAGTTAGAGAACCAAGAAAGAAAAAGATTAAACAAAACAAGGAATGGAAATGAGAGGAAGTTTAATCAGTTGGGATTTGCTGTTGTGTTCTGGTTCTCTGTGGCCAGTATTGTCAGCACTTGTTTTGATCCCTTCTTAAACCAGTGATAATGTAACGTTGAGCCTGAATATCGGGTCCCGTTATCAGATTATAGAGTAATGATTTAATCTCTCGTCTCTCACCCCCCGACGGTTTCGCGGAGCTCTCTATGTTCATTCACTTTTCTTAACGTTCCCCCTCTCCCAACCAGATGTGCAGATTGATCACCTGAACCTGCTGAAGCAGATTGAACACCTGGATCCGAGGAACTCGCACACCTTCGAGGCCCGGGACCTGGAACTACTGATCCGAGCGGTGAGTCCGCGATATTCCGTGGGGACCTGTCCGTCTCCTCACCAAAAATCAGTCTGACCAGGAAAACAGCCTCTGCTGAATCGTTGGTTCTACACAACTTGGGTCGGTGGTGGGGGGGGGGGGGGGGGGTCGGTGGTGGGTGGGGGGGGGGGGGGGGGGGGTCGGTGGTGGGGGGGGGGGGGAGGGGGGGGTCGGTTGTGGTGGGGGGTCGGAGTGGGGGGGGGGGTCGGGTCCCCGGGCACCATTTTCCCCTCCCACCCATGAATTACTCTGTGTTACTGGTCCTGGTTTTCAGGCAACTAAAGATCTGGAGCATTATGACCAGGCCCATCACGAGGAGTTTAAACGTTATGAGATGTTGAAGGAGCACGAGCGGAGAGAGTACCTGAAGTCTCTGGACGAGGAGAAGCGACAAGCGGAGGAGGCTCGCTTCGAGGAGTTAAAGAAGAAGCACAGGGAGCATCCAAAAGTGAACGTGCCGGTGAGGGCGGGGCCGGGGCTGTGGGTCACGCGGTCGGGGCCGGGGCTGTCTGCGTGAGCGATCAGCTGTTAAACTAAGGCAGCGATGTTGCTCGAACCCTGAGCTGCCTGAACAGGGAGATTCACCGTCCTTCAATCCACCCGTGGCCCAGGGACCCCGTCACTATCCGCCCGTGGCCCAGGGACCCCGTCACTATCCGCCCGTGGCCCAGGGCCCCCGTCACTATCCGCCCGTGGCCCAGGGCCCAGGGCCCAGGGACCCCGTCACTATCCGCCCAGGGCCCAGGGACCCCGTCACTATCCGCCCGTGGCCCAGGGCCCAGGGACCCCGTCACTGCTCGTGTGCTCAGTGAAAGAGATTTGCCAGCTTTACTTTCAAATCGTAAATTGACTGAATTATTTTATTTCACTGCACTGGTCCGACCTGATCCTTTATTGCCCTGCTGAAATGAGAGAGACAGTGTTGTATCTCACTCATGCTCGCTCACACTCCCTCCCCTCTCCTGTTGGTTGGGTGAGTTTGTCCATTGCCAACAAGTGTCTGAGGTTTGATCTCTGGTCAGCGCTGTGTTAGCTGATCACGGCCAGGGCAGGACAATTGCCCTCAGTGTCCTTGGGCTGGGAGGAAAATCAGTCGGGTTCCATTTCCCCAGCGTTATCCAGTGGCCCTGCTGGTGCACGGTGCACGGCTCTGTACACGTGTGTCTCTGAGCTGCTAACGGGATTGATTGTATTTGAGATGCCAGTGGTCGACTCTCTGGCCGACTGTCACTGGGCTCATACATGAACAGTGGTCACTTGGTGAAGCAGCACTTTTACAATCTAATCACTGCTGTAAATTGTAGGATTTAATTTAAGCTTTATTTTGAAATGGTGAAAGAATGATTAAAATGAGCTGGCAGTTCATGGCAGGTCCTGCTGGTGTCTGGGGGTGAGACTGGTTCCTGTTTGGAGCATCCCACTGTTCCTCTGTCACATACCAACAGTCCTGCTGTGTGTTTCCTGGCTTTTCAAGCTGGTTTAAGTTTTCGATGTTCATTACTGGTCCTTTTGTGACCCTGATCAGCCTTTAAATACAACCCCTGAAGAATCCATCCTGCATCCGATTCTGCTGCGTTTCCTGGTGGGATGTGGGAGGAGTCTTATAATTGCTTATTTTTTATTGTGGCAGGGAAGTCGGGACCAACTGAAGGAAGTGTGGGAGGAGGCGGATGGGCTGGACCCCAACGAGTTCAATCCAAAGACATTCTTCAAGCTACACGGTAAACAGCACAGCTCACAGCTTACTCATACCCCCACCCACCCTCGCCCTCTCCCCACATGGACACACAGTGACCACCTCCATCCCCTCCTCTCCTCCCCCACCCCACCCTCGCCCACAGTGACCGCCCCTCTCCCCACCCCCCGGCTGCACCGTAAACCCCGAGTGTGATATTCCTGACATGAACTGGTATCGAACCACTAAATAAACCTAGTGATATTGGATTGACAGTTTAAAGTCCATTACAAATCTTCCTCTTCCCTCATTCAAACTCCTTTCTTTTGCAGATACTAACAATGATGGCATGTTGGATGAACAGGAACTTGAAGCTTTGTTTACCAAAGAGGTGAGTGAGTGACCCTTCAAGTTGTGTTTAACTGGGCCTTGGGGAGATTGGATTGGTTCCAGACCAGCGACCCCTGATGGAGTGCACGTCTAGGAATGCTGACAGAACAGGATCGGGTCTGTTGTTATGCTTCCCACAGAGGAATATCCTGTCACTCATTGACTAGGCTCACAGTTGAGGAATGACCAGCTTGGTGACATTGTGACCGACTGTGGGGCCCAGTAGACGAGTCCGTGAGGACGGTACCTTCAGGAGAGGAGGGGGTTCGGCTGCCCATCCCCCCCACAGCGTCTCCCCCTAATCCAGTGGGTAGTGTCTGTTGCTGCTTGATAACCTGAAGGGTTAATCCCCTGGATCACAGGCCGGGGCTCCTGGTGGATTAGTCGGGTATTGGCAGTGATACAATGATCCCCATTAGCCAGTCCTTCAGCTGGTGGCTGATCGCTGAATCCGTTCTGATCAGAGTTCTCTCCACGACAGGCATATCGTGCTCTCCACCTACTTGTTGCAAGCAGTCAACGGGGAGCTGGGAGGGAATTGTCCAAGTTATAACTCTTGGTCACTGTCAGAATCACCGAATGAAGTACAATGTTATGGTAATAAAACTTTAGATTATCTCTTTCCCCCCGCCCCCCCCTCCCGACTCAGCTGGAGAAAGTTTATGATCCCAAGAATGAGGAGGATGACATGGTGGAGATGGAGGAGGAGCGACTACGAATGAGAGAACACGTGATGAAGGAGGTGAGTGATTCACAGAAAAGTTACAGTAAGGAAGGAGGCCATTCAGTCCGTCAAGCCCGTGCCAGCTCTCTGCAAGAGCAATCCAGCTAGTCCCACTCCCCCGCCCTTTCCCTGTAGCCCTGCAGGTTTTTTCCCTTCAAGTAATAATCCTGTTCCTTTTTGAAGGCCATGATTGAATCTGCCTCCACCACCCCCTCGGGCTGTGCATTCCAGATCCTAACCGCTCGCTGTGTGATAAAAGTTTTTCCTCATGTTCTTGCTTCTTTTATCAATCACCTTAAGTCTATGTCCTCTGGTCCTTGATCTTTCCGCCAATGGGAACAGTTTCTCTCTATCTACTCTGTCTAGACCCTTCATGATTTTGAATACCTCTATCAAACCTCCTCGCAACCGTCTCTGTTCCAAGGAGAACAATCCCAGCTTCTTCAGTCTATTCATGTGACTAAACTCCCTCTCTAAAGCCTTCACATCTTTTCTAAAGTGCGGTGCTCAGAACAGGACCCAGTATTCCAGTTGTGGCCAAACCAGTGTTTTATAAAGGTTCATCATAACCTCCTTGCTTTTGTACTCTATGCCTTTATTTATAAAGCCCAGGATCCCGTTTGCTTTTTAAACAGTTTTCTCATCCTGCCCTGCCACCTTCAATGACCTGTGTACATATACCCCCAGGTCTCTCTGTTCCTGTACCCCTTTTAGAGTTGTGCCCTCTAGTTTATATTGCCTCTCCTCATTCATCCTACTAAAATGTCTTACTTTGCACTTCTCTGTGTTAAATTTCATCTGCCACGTGTCCGCCCATTCCACCAGCCTGTCTATATCCTCTTGAAGTCTATCACTATCCTCCTCACTGTTCACTACACTTCCAAGTTTTGTGTCATCTGCAAATTTTGACATTGTGCCCTGTACACCCAAGTCCAAGTCATTAATATATATCAAGAAAAGTCCTAGTACCGACCCCTGGGGAACACCACTGTACACCTCCCTCCAGTCCAAAAAACAACCGTTCACCACTACTCTCTGTTTCCTGTCCCTTAGCTAATTCTGTATCCATGTTGCTACTGCCCCCTTTATTCCATGGGCTTCAACTTTGATGACAAGCCTATTATGCGGCACCTTATCAAACGCCTTTTGAAAGTCCATATACACCACATCAACCACACTGCCCTCATCTACCCTCTCTGTTACCTCATCAAAACACTATCAGGTTAGTTAAACACGATTTGCCTTTAACAAATCCGTGCTGGCTTTCCCTAATCAATCCACACTTGTCCAAGTGACTGTTAATTCTGTCCCAGATTATCGTTTCTAAAAGTTCTCCAGTCCAGTACCACCCCTGTATCTAAGAAATCCCCGTTTCTCTGGTCTGTCCTCATAACTGAAGTTTCTCATCCCTGGGATCATCTTAATGAATCTCTCCTGCACTCTCTTCATGGCCTTGACAGGGGCCCAAAACTGGCCACAATATTCTTGGGACCCATTCATTTATTTTCTGATTATTTGATAATCCTTCTTGTTGTTTGGCAGGTTGACACGAACAAGGATCGGCTTGTAAGCCTGGGGGAGTTCCTGAAATCAACGGAGAAAAAGGAGTTCCTGGAGCCGGAGGAGTGGGAGGTCGGTGTATAACCGGTTAGGGTCACCGGTCGGTGTGTAACCGGTGAGGGTCACCGGTCGGTGTGTAACCGGTGAGGGTCACCGGCCGGTGTGTAACCGGTGAGGGTCACCGGCCGGTGTGTAACCGGTGAGGGTCACCGGCCGGTGTGTAACCGGTGAGGGTCACCGGCCGGTGTGTAACCGGTGAGGGTCACCGGCCGGTGTGTAACCGGTGAGGGTCACCGGCCGGTGTGTAACCGGTGAGGGTCACCGGCCGGTGTGTAACCGGTGAGGGTCACCGGCCGGTGTGTAACCGGTGAGGGTCACCGGCCGGTGTGTAACCGGTGAGGGTCACCGGCCATGGACTGTGCAACCGGTGAGGGTCACCGGCCATGGACTGTGCAACCGGTGAGGGTCACCGGCCATGGACTGTGCAACCGGTGAGGGTCACCGGCCATGGACTGTGCGAACCCAATGGGTTTAGTGGGTTGAGAGAATGCGAGACCTTGTGTTTTGGTTGCCCGGTGACTCTTGCCTCCCACTTTCTCACGGGACAGACACTGGACGAGACTCAGATTTACACGGAGGAGGAGCTCCGACAGTACCAGAGCGAGCTGGTGGAGCAAGAGGCCGAGATCAACCAGAAGGTCGAGCAGCTGAGGCGGGAGCACGAAGACCTCCAGCGGAGACAGAGTGAACTGGACGCCCAGAAGAAAGAGTATCAACAGGTGATGGAGGGGTGTATTGGAAAAAACTTTCTTTGACTTTGACTTTGCCTGTGTTCCCTCCCTCCCCCCCCCCCCCCCCCCCCCCCTCCCCTCCCCTCAGTGCTCCAGCACCTGGGCTATGTGGCCATGTGAGAGCCAGGACAGTGTCTCACAGCAGGCAAGTTGACCGTGCGGGCATCTCTCCCAATCCTGTCCTCCCCTGACTGGCACTTTCCAGCAGGGGTCACTGGATAGTGATCAGCAGCAGGGACCACAGCCCAAGTACCCCCCTTCCCCAACTCCAGGGTCCTGAGGTCAATTGAAACATCTCTACTGATGTCCCTGCTGCAATCAGCTGACTGAGCATAGACCAGGAATCAAACCTGGTCAGTATGACTCAGAGCCACACTGGCTTGTGCATGTGCCAGCTCAACCATTGGGGGAGCTAGTGGAATAGGGATCTGAATTGTCCCGATCTAGTCCAATCTCTGATCGTGTGGAACCTATTAAAATGCCTGTCCAGTTGTATTGATTTAACGCGTGCTGCTTCACACACTCTGCGCCCATCGGTTCCCACCTCACCTCTCGCCATTGCCTGTGATTCCAGGTCCTCCTGCAGATGGAGCAGAAGAAATCCCAGCAGAAAGGCCAGGCCCCCCTGTCTGGTCCCGGAGGAGAGCTGAAATTCCAGCCCCCGGAGGCAGCTGCAGGTAAGGAGGTTCAGGGTTGGCGGGGGGCAGCTGGGTGGGCCGAGGAGCAAAAGCTCGGGGGTGGGGAGGGGGGCGGCTGAGGGCTTGGGGATGGGCGAGTGGGACAAGGGGCGAGGGCTCCGGGGGGGCGAGGGCTGCGGGTGGGGAGTGGTAACAGACTCTCCTCTGATCAATGTGTGTAACTATACTGTCAACATCCTGCATCCTATCCCCTGTTACTGTGCAGTCACATTGCATGAAAATCTCCTTGTGAAAAGATGACATTGAAAAATAGTGAACAGATACTAAGTAAAATTACACAGAAGGTACCGGACAGAAACAGGCCATTCGGCCCAACTGGTCTATGCTGTTGTTTATGCTTCATCGGAGCCTCCTCCCTTCCTATTTCATCTCACCCTGTCAACATATCTTTCTATTCTTTTCTCCCTCGTGTTTATCAAACGTCCCTTTAAATGTATCTACATTATTAGCCTCAACTACTCCTTGTGGGAGTGAGTTCCACATTCTAACCACTCTCTGGGTAAAGAAGTTTCTCCTGAATTCCTCATTGGATTTATTAGTGATTATCTTATATTTATGGCCCCCTAGTTCTGGTCTCCCCCACAAGTGGAAACATCTTCTCTATATCTCCCCTATCAAACCCTTTCAATACCTTTAAAGGCCTCTATCAGGTCACCCCTCAGTCTTCTCTTTTCTAGAGAAAAGAGCCCCAGCCTGTTCAGCCTTTCCTGATCAGGATATCCTCTCAGTTCTGCTATCATCCTAGTAAATCTTTCTTGCACTTTCTCCAGTGCCTCTATATCCTTTTTTACAATATGGAGACCAGATCTCTGCACAGTATTCCAAGTGTGATGTGACCAAGTTGTATACAGGTTTAATATAACTACAACTGGGGCTTTAATTCATTCTCAGGATGTGGGCCAGCATTTATTGCCTATGCTTTGTAGCTCTGTACAACTGAGGCCACTTCAGAGGGCAGTTAAGAGTCAACCACGTTGGTGTGGGACTGGATTCAGTTGTAGGCCCCGACTGGGTAAGGAAGGCAGGCTTCCTTCCCTAACGGGTAACACTAACTGCACCGTGGCAAGCACATAACAAAAGTACAACTTGTACCTGGTAACTTTCAGCTGAGGTTCTGGCTCCCAATCTCTTCAATGGGAAATACCATGGGGTTTTGTGGCTGAGGTTTCTGGATGTTGAACCTTTTATTCTTGTGCCGATCGGCATCGTGTAATGGAGTCTTTGGTAAACCTGTTCATTTCTGCCTCTTTCAGATGTTCGAGCTCTGGTCAATGAGCCGGCCCAGGTTCAGCCCGATGTAGAGTCGTTCAACCAAGCAGCACCACCCGGTCACCGATCTGACCAACCAGCACCGCCCGGTCACAACCCAGACCTTGGTGAGAAGCAATCAGAAGGAGCTGCTCCCTCACAGTGACCTCAATCAACCTGTGACTGCTCCTATGAACTACCATTAATCGCAGCAAGATCCGAGTCCAATTAATCAGGTGTCCATCCTTTTTAAAGACTTTTATTTCAGTCTGTGAGGCAGAGTATAAAAAATATTGAATCAGAGCTCCTTACACCCCCTGCACGGTGGCTCTCTCTCCTGCTGATTGGGGTACAGTGCCACAAATTGCTGTCTGCCTGTCACTGTCCAGTGAGTCGCTGAGCCGTGGGGCATCAGTAGAGATGTGATTATTAGTCCTGGTGACACTGGGCTGGAGCAGAGGATCAGCCAGGGTTCCTGCCCCTGCTATACGTGTGAACAACACACAAGGCCAAGATCAGGCTCTGCTGTAATACTCACCACGTTTAAATAGCCTGATTGTCCTTGTCTAGACTCGCATGTGAAGATTGAGGAGCTGGAGCCTTGAACCCTCTCGCAGTGTGAGGAGCTCTGACTGTCCCACTGCTTTGATTTTCCCATTTTCTTTGCTATGTTCTGTGAGCAATGACTGAATTAATGTTTTAATCTTCTAGAATATGCAGCAGTAATGTTTTACAAAAACTGTAATTTAAAACCTGTACACAGAAATAGATGATGCAAATTGCAGGGGTGGGAAGGGAATTCGGCCTCGTGAAGGAGTGAGTGTCCCGGCCTTCACCTGCGAAGGGGGGCAGGGGGCCTGGGTCCTGCAGCATCTGACAGAGTGAGAGATTTTTAAAAATGCACCTTATTTTAGCATTTAATGCAAGGCTGAGAATTGTGTTTTTTGATTAATGAAAATAAAAGGTGTGACAGACAGGGCTGATTGAATAGTTCCACCTTGCACTGATGTGGACAAGCCGTGTTTATGGGTGTTCTGTAACACTGTCCCCTCACCAGGAAATGGACGAATGAAATGCCCAAGTAGTGGGAGTGGTTAAAATTTAACAAAGGCAGAGACTGCTGCCAGTGTCTGTGGGGAAGACAGGAGCATAATGTGGAGGGGGAGAACACCTGTCTACATTCCTTTTCCTGAGCACTCCCTGTATTTTCAGTTTTTGTTCAAATTTAAGCTTTGCCCCTTATCATAAGTAGGATTCTCAACCACCACCAGACAGAGGAAGTGCTTTATTTCTCTTCCTGCCCCTCGGTGTATGGGTGAGGCACCACTGAGGTTATCTCTCTGCCACCAACCACTTCCTAGAGGTGCTTTTCTCCTCCCCAGTAGGATAGCCTGGTTCAACACTCTGTCGTTAAGTGGTAATTTCCTAGTCGCAGGCTAATGATACCTGCTGCTGTTGACATGATATTGAGTGGGTCAGGCACTAAAACCATTAGGTTCAAGAATCTTTATTATTCAAAAGTCAATAAATTAAGTACAAAATTGAGAAAATACATAAATACTCTACATTGTCTAGTGTGACCTAGAAAAGGGCAGCAATTTCCAGATCACTGCTCAGACAATTTCAGTCTGTCCAATGGGCTGTGGTAAAACAGCATGTGAAGGTTAACCTCATAGAACATTTATCAAATTCATCACTACTGAACTTAACAGCTTAAATATAATCAGTTTATCCAGGAACTCGTGGGCTGTGCAGTGTTAGTCAGACTGGAAATTTCCCTGTTTAAATGTCGACACAGCTCTGGACGTTTTGCTCGTTGTTAATCACTGTAAAGCTTTGCCCGCACAGCATGTCTGTGCCTCTGCTCCAAACAGTAGCCAATAGCAGCCTCAGTCTCCGCAATGCGCCGCTGAAATCTGCACCGATCCCGTGCGTGCTGTTCCCACGGACCCTTACGAGCAGCTCGATAGGCAAAATCCCAGACAATCATTGGGTGCAGTTCAACCACGGGAGAGAATCGGACCTGAAGGAGGTAATGGGCACTTTACATGAATATTTCTCTACTGAATTTAAAATATAAATACAACTATCAGTCACAGGCTGGATTAGACAATCACAACCCCTCACCCCATGGGTAGAGCTGGGCCCAGGCGAGTACAGGCTGAACCAGAACAGCAACTAACCAGGAGTCAAGACACAGTTTCTGGTTTAATCCTAATCAGATCTTGTTCCTCAACTCCAGGTGTCATTTAAAACAAGGCAGGAAAATGTGAGTAACAGGAAATGTCTAGTGTAGAAATCAGACCCAGTGCTATTTAAAAGTATTGCAGACATGGAGTGCAGATTGAGTCATTGTTTTTAAATCAGCTGAGTCACTATTAACAAAACATTACAAGAGGGCAGCTGAATCACTCCAACACCCCCACCTTACAGATTCCCCTCCCCACCTGATCCAATATAGTCGACCTATAGTGGAGATCCTGCCTTACAGGAGGCCAGGACTGGGGGCGGGGGAGGAGGAGGAGACGGACAACAGGCCCATGGGAGAGATGGGGTCAAGCCTCCAGGCACCACCACTCTTGTGGTAGAGGGAATTTTTTTTAAAAATTCATACATGGGATGTGGGCGTCGCTGGCGAGGCCGGCATTTATTGCCCATCACTCATGGCAGGAGGTGGTGTTTCAGTGCTAGGGACTGAGGAATAGATGAGGTCATCATCTGAAGAACACCTTTTAATGGACTGGACTTTGACCTTGGAGCACCAGGACTGACACAGGGGCACCTCCTGGGAGAATAAAGTCCTGTTAAAGCAGCAGACCCAATGAAAACCCATTAGACACGGTGCATGCAATGCCCCTCGGATCACTGAAACCAACCTTTTTGACTCTTTTCCCCTTCGTCTCGGGGGTATCCTGTTTCCCAATCGGTGCGGAGCAGTCTTCACCCAGACGACGGTCCGAGATCTGCAGCGGACCAGGACAGTCGATGGTCCCTTCTGACATGGTCCCTTCTGACAGCTCAGCACTGCTGCTGATCTGACCCTTCGCTCCTTTGTCATTGGACAGTCGAGTGGCAGTGCAAGCGGAGAAGTTCATTGGGTCAATGGGGTCAATGCTTCGAAGACATGAGTCCCACAGTTTGTCATTTTCCAACTCTTCAGTTTCAAACTGACCCGAGGAACCTTCCTCCCCCTTATTGTTCTGGGTCTGCTGCCCAGTGGAGGCTGAAAAATTCATGGGATTGTAGGGGTCATGTTCAAAAAATGAGTCCCAAAGGTCATTAGCATCACATTCATCAATCTCCTCACCATCGATGGACCAATCATTGGATTCTGCATCACTCTCCTCGGTGTCACTAAGCCAATCGGAAGGAGCCTGTTCATCCTCCTGGTCCATGGACACTGAGATCATGGACAGGATGAATGGGTTTGTACAAGTGGAAGCCATTTCACCCTGGTGGTCAGACGGAGTGTCCACCTGACCTTCACCCAGCAACCAGCCGTCTTGACATGGAATCAAATCAGGCAGCGAGTGGTGTGACACACAAGCCGTGTGCTGCCCACTCATGTCAACACTGCCGCTCTGTGACATGACAGCAGGACTAGGCCTCTTGAAGTAACAGTCTGTCTCTCCCCTTCCCATGCCTGCTATGCCCTGGCTCTTCTGCTGATGTGGTTGGTGACAGAGGCGTCTCATCCTCACCATCTCCGCCAAACTCATTGCAGAAAGTCTCAGATACAGTCTGCTCGCAGAAAGGAGCTCGCTCACCAGGGACAGGCAGAGTTCCATAAGGGTCGAGGCCACGTTGGTGATCCATGGCTGATGGAAGCTCATCGCTGTAGGGAGTCTGTCGCAGGGAGAACCTGTAATCATTCTAACTGGCATTGCTCTGGAGATTCAACTCTGAAATAGGAAAAGGGAATTGTCTTAAACATATCACCAGACCCGTCGGAATCATAGAACGATACAGGAGGCCGTTCGGCCCATCGTGCACCGGTGCCAGCTCTTTGAAAGAGTGATCCGATTCCCCTTCCTTTTCAAATATTCATCCAATTCCTTTTTGAAAGGCACGATCGGCCCCCGCGGCGCCCCCTCCCCTCCTCTCGCCCCCCCCCCCCTCCTCCCGGTCCCCCCTCCCCTCCCGCACCCCCCCTCCCCCTCTCCTCCCGCACCCCCCCCCTCTCCCGGCCCCCCCCCTCCCGCACCCTCTCCCTCCCCCGCACCCCCCCCTCCCGCACCCTCTCCCCCCCCCTCCCTCCACTCCCGCACCCCCCCCTCTCCCTCCCTCCTCTCGGCCTCCCCCCTCCCCGCGGCTCCCGTTACCTGTTGCTGCTGTCAGCCAGTCTCCAGCGGGTTCCAGGATGTGCCTCTGCCGGGATGCGGGGTCTGGATCTCGTTCTCGGCGGTCTGGGTCTCCGGGGTCTCGGTCTCGGTGGCGGCGGCGGTCGGGGTCTCGTTCTCGGGGGTCTGGGTCTCGGCGGTCTGGGTCTCGGTCTCCGGGGTCTGGGTCTCGTTCTCGGGGGTCTCGGTCTCGGTCTCGGTCTGGGTCTGGGTCTCCGGGGTCTCGGTCTCGGCGGTCGGGGTCGGGGTCGGGGTCTCGGTCTGTCCCATTGTGTGTTTGTGCTGCCGGTTTGTGGAATGCGGCGTCTCCGGGAACCCGCCTTAATAGACCGTGCTGACGTCATATTCAGCCGCCTCTGCCAATCAGCAGCGCCGCGAGGGAAGCCCCGCCCACTTTCGTGCCATCGTCCTGGAAACCCCTCAGTGACGTTCCGAGGATCCGCTGACATCATCGCCGCCTGACCGGGGAATCCCGGGGACTGGGGGGGAGCACCTGGGGGCACTGAGGGAGCACCTGGGGGGCACTGAGGGGGCACCTGGGGGTCCACACCTGGGGGACACTGAGGGGGCACCTGGGGGTCCACACCTAAGGGTCACTGAGGGGGCACCTGGGGGTCCGCACCTGGGGGACACTGAGGGGGCACCTGGGGGTCCGCACCTGGGGGACACTGAGGGAGCACCTGGGGGTCCGCACCTGGGGGGCACTGTGGGGGGACACTGAGGGGGCACCTGGGGGTCCGCACCTGGGGGGCACTGAGGGGGCACCTGGGGGTCCGCACCTGGGGGACACTGAGGGGGCACCTGGGGGTCCGCACCTGGGGGGCACTGAGGGGGCACCTGGGGGACACTGAGGGGGCACCTGGGGGTCCGCACCTGGGGGGCACTGAGGGGGAACCTGGGGGGCACTGAGGGGGCACCTGGGGGTCCGCACCTAAGGGTCACTGAGGGGGCACCTGGGGGTCCGCACCTGGGGGACACTGAGGGGGCACCTGGGGGTCCGCACCTGGGGGACACTGAGGGAGCACCTGGGGGTCCGCACCTGGGGGGCACTGAGGGGGCACCTGGGGGGACACTGAGGGGGCACCTGGGGGTCTGCACCTGGGGGGCACTGAGGGGGGACACTGAGGGGGCACCTGGGGGTCCGCACCTGGGGGACACTGAGGGAGCACCTGGGGGTCCGCACCTGGGGGGCACTGAGGGGGCACCTGGGGGACACTGAGGGGGCACCTGGGGGTCCGCACCTGGGGGGCACTGAGGGGGCACCTGGGGGTCCGCACCTGGGGGACACTGAGGGGGCACCTGGGGGACACTGAGGGGGCACCTGGGGGTCTGCATCTGGGGGGCACTGAGGGGGCACCTGGGGGTCCACACCTGGGGGGCACTGAGGGGGCACCTGGGGGTCTGCATCTGGGGGGCACTGAGGGGGCACCTGGGGGTCCACACCTGGGGGGCACTGAGGGGGCACCTGGGGGTCCACACCTGGGGGTCCACACCTGGGGGACACTGAGGGGGAACCTGGGGGGCACTGAGGGAGCACTTGGGGGTCCGCACCTAAGGGTCACTGAGGGGGCACCTGGGGGTCCGCTCCTAAGGGTCACTGAGGGGGCACCTGGGGGTCCGCACCTGGGGGTCTGGAGGGGGCACCTGGGGGTCCGCACCTGGGGGGCACTGAGGGAATACCTGGGGGTCTGCACCTGGGGGGCACTGATGGAGCACTTGGGGGTCCGCACTGAGGGGGCACCTAGAACATAAGAAATAGGAGCAGGAGTAGGCCATTCGGCCCCTCGAGCCTGCTCCGCCATTCAATAAGATCATGGCTGATCTTCAACCTCAACTCCACTTTCCCGCTCCATCCCCATATCCCTTGATTCCCTTAGAGTCCAAAAATCTATCGATCTCAGTCTTGAATATATTCAATGACTCAGCATCCACAGCCCTCTGGGGTAGAGAATTCCAAAGATTCACAACCCTCTGTGTGAAAAAGTTCCTCCTCATCTCAGTCTTGAATGGCCGACCCCTTATCCTGCGACTAGCCTGCTCCCTGATTGGTTCCATGACTTATTGCTCCAGGAAACCGTCGCGAATACATTCCATGAACTCGTTCTCTAAACTACCTTTGCCAATTTGGTTTGCCCAGTCTATATGCAGATTAAAGTCCCCCATGATGACTGCATTACCTTTGTTACAAGCTCCTATTATTTCATGATTAATACTCTGTCCAACGGTATTGCTACTATTAGGGGGCCTATAAACTACTCCCACCAGTGTTTTCTGCTCCTTGTTATTTCTAATTTCCACCCATATTAATTCTACTTCCTGATTTTCCGAGTCAAGATCCTTTCTCACCAAAACTAAGTGGGATTGTGAGTTGTGAGGAGGATGCAAAGAGGATTCAAGGCGATTTAGACAAGTTGAGTGAGTGGGCAAATACATGGCAGATGCAGTATAACATGGATAAATGTGAAGTTATCCACTTCGGAAGGAAAAACAGAAAGGCAGAGTATTATTTAAATAGTGATAGATTGGGAAATGTTGATGTACAAAGGGACCTGGGTGTCCTTGTACACCAATCACTGAAAGCAAACATGCAGGTGCAGCAAGCAGTTAGGAAGGCAAATGGTATGTTGGCCTTCATTACAAGAGGATTTGAGTACAGGAGCAAGGATGTCTTACTGCAGTTATACAGGGCCTTGGTGAGACCACACCTGGAGTATTGTGTGCAGTTTTGGTCTCCTTACCTAAGAAAGGATATACTTGCCATTGAGGGAGTGCAGCGAAGGTTCACCAGACTGAGTCCTGGGATGGCAGGACTGTCCTATGAGGAGAGATTGGGTCGACTCGGCCTGTATTCACTCGAGTATAGAAGAATGAGAGGGGATCTCATTGAAACATATAAAATTCTGACAGGGCGAGACAGACTGGATGCAGGGAGGATGTTTCCCCTGGCTGGAGGGTCCAGAACGAGGGGTCACAGTCTCAGGATACGGGGTAGGACATTTAGGACTGAGATGAGGAGAAATTTCTTCACTCAGAAGGTGGTGAACCTGTGGAATTCTCTACCACAGAAGGCTGTGGAGGCCAAGTCACTGAATATATTTAAGAAGGAGATAGATAGATTTCTAGACACAAAAGGCATCAAGGGGTATGGGGAGCGAGCGGGAATATGGTATTGAGATAGAGGATCAGCCATGATCATATTGAATGGGGGAGCAGGCTCGAAGGGCCGAATGGCCTACTCCTGCTCCTATTTTCTATGTTTTCCATGTCCTTATGTCATCCTTTATTATTAGGGCTACACCCCCACCTTTTCCATTCAGCCTGTCTTTTCTAAATGTCATGTACCCTGGAATATTTAGTTCCCAACCTTGGTCATTTTGCAACCATGTCTCTGTATTGGCTATTAGATCATTTATCTCTATTTGTGCAATTAATTCATTTATTGACTATCACGAATGCTTCGTACATTCAGATAAAGAGCCTTTCATTTTGACCTTTTACCATTTTTTTCTGCTTTGACCTTCCTTGTTGCACTATTATTGGTAAACTCTCTGTCCCTTCCTGCCACACCCTGCTTATCTTTACCCACCTGAGGGGCACCTGGGGGTCACTGAGGGTCCACACATGGGTGTACCTGGGGGGCACTGAGGGAGCATCTGAGGGCACTGAGGGAGCACCTGGGGGTCACCGAGGGAGGGTCACTCAGGGGGTAACTGAGCATTTCTTTCCCTCACCCATTAACCTGCCCTCACTTTCAGCTGCTGCTGCTTTTCCTTCCCATTTTTCCCCTAAGTTTAGTTGCTATGTTGTGTGGTGTAGCAGTGCTGGGCTATGGCCATGGGGGTCTTTCACTGAGTCACCGAATGTGCCTCATTTAGAGTGGCACGATTCCATTACTCTCCCAGTGAGAGTCAGCGCCTTCAGGAGGGGAGTGGAGGGACCTGTATCTTCCCCCCTTCCCTCTGCCCTTTTCCTTTCCCTGCGTACCTTCCCCGAATCTCCGACCTTCTCTTCCTCCCTAATCCCTCCCCTCACCCCCTCCACTCTCTCTTTCCTGATGCGATGGAGAAATTCCATCAAGGAATGATTCCCTACAGAGTGCCAAGAGGGAGTGTTGCTGAAATTTGGAAAATGTTGGAAATTGGTGTTCTGTGGAAGTGGGTGGGACAGGCTGCGATGTGAGATGCTTCTATTATCCTAAACTCTGGCACGGGTTCTTATTGTCATGGGTTTCTCCATAGACTAGCGCTCAGCTTAGAATTCGAGTGTTGTTTACAAGCCATGCACATCTCTCTCCTGCAGTTTCTAAGCTGTTCACAGACTAATGACATAAGAACATAAGAAATAGGAGCAGGAGTAGGCCATACAGCCCCTCGAGCCTGCTCTGCCATTCAATTAGATCATGGCTGATCTTCAACCTCAACTCCACTTTCCTGCCTGATCCCCATATCCCTTGATTCCCCTAGAATCCAAAAATCTATCAATCTCAGCCTTGAAAATCCTCAACGACTGAGCATCAACAGCCCTCTGGGGTAGAGAATTCCAAAGATTCACAGCCCTCTGAGTGAAAGAATTCCTCATCTCAGTCCTAAATGGCCGACCCCTTATCCTGCGACTATGTCCTCTAGTTCTAGACTCTCCAGCCAGGGGAAACAGCCTCACAGACTCTACCCTGTCAAGCCCTCTAAGACTTTTATACATTTCAATGAGGTCACCTCTCATTCTTCTAAACTCCAGAGAGTATAGGCCCATTCTACTCACCCTCTCCTCATAGGACAACCCTCTCATCCCAGGAATCAATCTACTGAACCTTTGTTGCACCGGCTCTAAGGCAAGTATATCCTTCCTTAGGTAAGGAGACCAAAACTGTACACAGTATTCCAGGTGTGGTCTCACCAGAACCCTATATAATTGCAGCAAGACCTCCTTACTCTTATTCTCCAGCCCCCTGCCTTCCTAATTGCTTGCTGTATCTGCATGTTATCTTTCTGTAATTTGTGCACAAGGACACCCAAATTCCTCTGAACACCAACGTTTCTTAGTCTCTCACCTTTTAAAAAATATTCTGTTTTTCTATTCTTCCTACTAAAGTGGATAATTTCACCATGGTTGGTGTATCGGTGCTGGGATTATCTGATCTCTCCTTATTTTGGCCATCCCTGTGCTTTTGGCAATGGGAGTCTGACAAATATTTTTGATGAAATTACCCTGCTCTTTACAATCAACATTTTGAAATGGGAATGTTCCCGTGTGACCAAAACACTTTCACTTTCACTCTGATCGAAACCTCCGCTCTTGTGGAACATCACAGTTTGTACTTTGAAACCCAATTGTTACTGTACCCAGTATTCTTGAACCCTGTGTTCCTGTGAATTCCCATCTGTTATCTTGTGTTCCCATGTGTTCACATCCTTAAGGTTAAAACTATTTCTCCCCTGTCCTGCCCCCCATGCCCTGCTCTCCCCCAGTCCGTGTCTCTCCCCCTGCCCTGCCCCCCATGCCCTGCTCTCCCCCAGTCCGTGTCTCTCCCCCTGCCCTGCCCCCCATGCCCTGCTCTCCCCCAGTCCGTGTCTCTCCCCCTGCCCTGCCCCCCATGCCCTGCTCTCCCCCAGTCCGTGTCTCTCCCCCTGCCCTGCCCCCCATGCCCTGCTCTCCCCACAGTCCGTGTCTCTCCCCCTGCCCTGCCCCCCATGCCCTGCTCTCCCCCAGTCCGTGTCTCTCCCCCTGCCCTGCCCCCCATGCCCTGCTCTCCCCCAGTCCGTGTCTCTCCCCCTGTCCTGCCCCCCATGCCCTGCTCTCCCCCAGTCCGTGTCTCTCCCCCTGTCCTGCCCCCCATGCCCTGCTCTCCCCCAGTCCGTGTCTCTCCCCCTGTCCTGCCCCCCATGCCCTGCTCTCCCCCAGTCCGTGTCTCTCCCCCTGTCCTGCCCCCCATGCCCTGCTCTCCCCCAGTCCGTGTCTCTCCCCCTGTCCTGCCCCCCATGCCCTGCTCTCCCCCAGTCCATGTCTCTCCCCCTGCCCTGCCCCCCATGCCCTGCTCTCCCCCAGTCCAAGTCTCTCCCCCTGCCCTGCCCCCCATGCCCTGCTCTCCCCCAGTCCGTGTCTCTCCCCCTGTCCTGCTTCCCATGCCCTGCTCTCCCCCAGTCCGTGTCTCTCCCCCTGCCCTGCCCCCCATGCCCTGCTCTCCCCCAGTCCGTGTCTCTCCCCCTGTCCTGCCCCCCATGCCCTGCTCTCCCCCAGTCCATGTCTCTCCCCCTGCCCTGCCCCCCATGCCCTGCTCTCCCCCAGTCCATGTCTCTCCCCCTGCCCTGCCCCCCATGCCCTGCTCTCCCCCAGTCCGTGTCTCTCCCCCTGTCCTGCTTCCCATGCCCTGCTCTCCCCCAGTCCGTGTCTCTCCCCCTGCCCTGCCCCCCATGCCCTGCTCTCCCCCAGTCCGTGTCTCTCCCCCTGTCCTGCCCCCCATGCCCTGCTCTCCCCCAGTCCGTGTCTCTCCCCCTGTCCTGCCCCCCATGCCCTGCTCTCCCCCAGTCCATGTCTCTCCCCCTGCCTTGCCCCCCATGCCCTGCTCTCCCCCAGTCCGTGTCTCTCCCCCTGTCCTGCCCCCCATGCCCTGCTCTCCCCCAGTCCGTGTCTCTCCCCCTGCCCTGCCCCCCATGCCCTGCTCTCCCCCAGTCCGTGTCTCTCCCCCTGCCCTGCCCCCCATGCCCTGCTCTCCCCCAGTCCGTGTCTCTCCCCCTGCCCTGCCCCCATGCCCTGCTCTCCCCCAGTCCATGTCTCTCCCCCTGCCTAGCCCCCCATGCCCTGCTCTCCCCCAGTCCATGTCTCTCCCCCTGCCCTGCCCCCCATGCCCTGCTCTCCCCCAGTCCGTGTCTCTCCCCCTGCCCTGCCCCCCATGCCCTGCTCTCCCCCAGTCCGTGTCTCTCCCCCTGTCCTGCCCCCCATGCCCTGCTCTCCCCCAGTCCATGTCTGTCCCCCTGCCTTGCCCCCCATGCCCTGCTCTCCCCCAGTCCATGTCTCTCCCCCTGCCCTGCCCCCCATGCCCTGCTCTCCCCCAGTCCGTGTCTCTCCCCCTGTCCTGCCCCCCATGCCCTGCTCTCCCCCAGTCCATGTCTGTCCCCCTGCCTTGCCCCCCATGCCCTGCTCTCCCCCAGTCCATGTCTCTCCCCCTGCCTTGCCCCCCATGCCCTGCTCTCCCCCAGTCCGTGTCTCTCCCCCTGCCTGTCTGCAGACTGGGCTGGTGTGGATGCTGTCCCTATTTGAACACAAGGTGTCAGTGTATTACTGCAGCTCAGGCAGAAATCCCTGGAATATCGGAGCTGATGGCTGGGAATTCTGGGACAAGCTCCTGCTCGATTGAAGTTAGTAAAGTTACAGACTCTCCACGAGGGGACTGACCCTTTCCATTCACTCAACGCGTTTAAATTACACTTCCCGTTATCCACCCTCCCTAATATAGACAGACAGCCCCAGTCACACATTAACTGAGGGCACTGCACCAGCCTGGATAGGCAAACTCAGACAGACCATGGAAAAAGGTCATATTGTTAGGGACAGGGCTGAGGGTTGGAGTACAAGAGTAAGGAAGTCTTACTACAATTGTACAGGGCTTTGGTGAGACCACAGCTGGAGTACTGTGTACAGTCTTAGTCTCCTAATCTAAGGAAGGATATACTTGCCTTGGAGGCGGTGCAACGAAGGTTCACTAGATTAATTCCTGGGATGAGAGGGTTGTCCTATGAGGAGAGGGTGAGTAGAATGGGCCTATACTCTCTGGAGTTTAGAAGAATGAGAGGTGATCTCATTGAACCATATAAGATTTTGAGGGGGCTTGACAGGGTAGATGCTGAGAGATTGTTTCCCTTGGCTGGAGAGTCTAGAACTAGGGCATGTTCACAGGATAAGGGATCGGCCATTTCAGACTGAGATGAGGAGGAATTTCTTCACACACAGGGTTGTGAATCTTTGGAATTCTCTACCCCACAGGGCTATGGATGCTGAGTCATTGAATATATTCAAAATCGATAGATTTTTGGACTCGAGGGGAATCAAGGGATATGGGGATCGGGCGGGAAAGTGGAGTTGAGGTCGAAGATCAGCCATGATCTGATTGAATGGTAGAGCAGGCTCGAGGGGCCTTATAGCCTACTCCTGCTCCTTTATCTTATGTTCTTATGAGGCACATTTTTGGGACAATATAGAGGGAGCTTTACTCTGTATCTAACCCGTGCTGTACCTGTCCTGGGAGTATTTGATGGGACAGTGTAGAGAGAGCTTTACTCTGTATCTAACCCTGTACCTGCCCTGGGAGTATTTGATGGGACAGTGTAGAGGGAGCTTTACTCTGTATCTAACCCGTGCTGTACCTGCCCTGGGAGTGTTTGAAGGGACAGTGTAGAGGGAGCTTTACTCTGAATCACTGGTTCATTGGTCCCTGACGGGGAGGCACTGGTCCTTTTTCTTATTCATTCGTGGGATGTGGGCGTCGCTGGCGAGGCCGGCATTTATTGCCCATCCCTAATTGCCCTTGAGAAGGTGGTGGTGAGCCGCCTTCTTGAACCGCTGCAGTCCGTGTGGTGAAGGTTCTCCCCCAGTGCTGTTAGGAAGGGAGTTCCAGGATTTTGACCCAGCGACGATGAAGGAACGGCGATATATTTCCAAGTCGGGATGGTGTGTGACTTGGAGGGGAACATGCAGGTGGTGTTGTTCCCATGTGCCTGCTGCTCTTGTCCTTCTAGGTGGTAGAGGTCTCGGGTTTGGGAGGTGCTGTCGAAGAAGTCTTGGCGAGTTGCTGCAGTGCATCCTGTGGATGGTACACACTGCAGCCACCGTGCGCCAGTGGTGAAGGGAGTGAATGTTTAGGGTGGTGGATGGGGTGCCAATCAAGCGGGCTGCTTTGTCCTGGATGGTGTCGAGCTTCTTGAGTGTTGTTGGAGCTGCACTCATCCAGGCAAGTGGAGAGTATTCCATCACACTCCTGACTTGTGCCTTGTAGATGGTGGAAAGGCTTTGGGGAGTCAGGAGGTGAGTCACTTGCTGCAGAATACCCAGCCTCTGACCTGCTGTTGTAGCCACAGTATTTATGTGGCTGGTCCAGTTAAGTTTCTGGTCAATGGTGTCTTTTGCATTGTGGTGGATAATTAAATAACTAACGGGAGGAGGAGGCTCTGTGAACATCCCCATCCTCAGACCATGAACACAGCACTGTGGGAGAATCTTCACCACACGGACTGCATCGGTTCAAGTAAGCGGCTCACCACCACCTTCTCAAGGGCAATTAGGGATGGGCAATAAATGTTGGCATCGCCAGCGATGCCCACATCCCATGAACGAATAAAAAACAACATTCACGACTGGTTGTGGCAGGACTGCAGAGCTTTGATCTGATCCATTGGTTGTGGAATTGCTTAGCTCTGTCTATAGCATGTTGCTTCCGCTGTTTAGCATGCATGTAGTCCTGAGTTGTAGCTTCACCAAGTTGGCACCTCATTTTTATGTACGCCTGGTGCTGCTCCTGGCATGCTCTTCCACACTCCTCATTGAACCAGGGTTGATCCCCTGACTTGTTGGTAATGGTAGAGTGAGGAATATGCCGGGCCATGAGGTTACAGATTGTACTGGAATACAATTCTGCTGCTGCTGCTGATGGCCCACAGCGCCTCATGGATGCCCAGTTTTGAGCTGCTAGATCTGTTCTGAATCTATCCCATTTAGCACGGTGGTAGTGCCACACAACACGTTGGATGGTGTCCTCAGTGTGAAGACGGTACTTCATCTCCATGAGGACTGTGTGGTGGTCACTCCTACCAATACTGTCATGGACAGATGCATCTGCGACAGGTAGATTGGTGAGGATGAGGTCAAGTAAGTTTTTCCCTCGTGTTGGTTTGCTCATCACCTGCCGCAGGCCCAGTCTGGCAGCTATGTCCTTCAGGACTCGGCCAGCTCGGTCAGTAGTGGTGCTACCAAGCCACTCTTGGTGATGGACATTGAAGTCCCCCACCCAGACTACATTCTGTGCCCTTGCTACCCTCAGTGCTTCCTCCAAGGGAATTCAGGGATCCTTCCTGTGTCCCTGGTTCCTTCACCTGCGGGAAGTGTGTCCAGCTGCAGCGACTGTTTGACCGCTTGACGGCTCTGGAGCTGCGGATGGACAAACTTTGGGGCATCCGCGATGCTGAGGAAGTCGTGGATAGCACGTTCAGTGAGTTGGTCACACCACAGATAAAAATTACTGAGGGAGATAGTGAATGGGTGACCAACAGACAGAGGAAGAGTAGGAAGGCAGTGCAGGGGTCCCCTGCGGTCATCTCCCTCCAAAACAGGTATACCGTTTTGGATACTGTTGGGGGAGATGGCTCACCAGGGGAAGGTGACAGCGGCCAAGTTCATGGCACCGTGGCTGGCTCTGCTGCACAGGAGGGCAGGAAAAAGAGTGGCAGAGCTATAGTGATAGGGGACTCGATTGTAAGGGGAATAGACAGGCGTTTCTGCGGACGCAACCGAGACTCCAGGATGGTATGTTGCCTCCCTGGTGCAAGGGTCAGGGATGTCTCGGAGCGGCTGCAGGACATTCTGGAGGGGGAGGGTGAACAGCCAGTTGTCGTGGTGCATATAGGTACCAACGATATAGGTAAAAAACGGGATGAGGTCCTACAAGCTGAATTTAGGGAGTTAGGAGTTAAACTAAAAAGTAGGACCTCAAAGGTAGTAATCTCAGGATTGCTACCAGTGCCACGGACTAGTCAGAGTAGGAATGACAGGATAGCTAGGATGAATACGTGGCTTGAGAGATGGTGCAAGAGGGAGGGATTCAAATTCCTGGGCCATTGGAACCAGTTCTGGAGGAGGTGGGACCAGTACAAATTGGACGGTCTGCATCTGGGCAGGACTGGAACCAATGTCCTAGGGGGAGTGTTTGCTAGTGCTGTTGGGGAGGGTTTAAACTAATGTGGCAGGGGGATGGGAACCGATGCAGGAAGTCAGTGGGAAGTAAAGTGGTGACAGAAACAAAAGGCAGTAAGGGAGAGTGTACAAAACATGACCGGACAGATGGTCTGAGAAAGCAGGGCAAAGACCAAGGGAAGTCTAGATTAAACTGCATTTATTTCAATGCAAGAAGTCTGATGGGCAAGGCAGATGAACTCAGGGCATGGATGGGTACATGGGACTGGGATGTTATAGCTATTACTGAAACATGGCTAAGGGAGGGGCGGGACTGGCAGCTCAATGTTCCAGAGTACAGATGCTATAGGAAAGATAGAGCAGGAGGTAAGAGAGGAGGGGGAGTTGCATTCTTGATTAGGGAGAACATCACGGCAGTAGTGAGAGGGGATATATCCGAGGGTTCGCCCACTGAGTCTATATGGGTAGAACTGAAAAATAAGAAGGGAGAGATCACTTTGATAGGATTGTACTACAGACCCCCAAATAGTCAATGGGAAATTGAGGAGCAAATATGTAAGGAGATTACAGACAGCTGCAAGAAAAATAGGGTGGTAATAGTAGGGGACTTTAACTTTCCCAACATTGACTGGGACAGCCATAGCATTAGGGGCTTGGATGGAGAGAAATTTGTTGAGTGTATTCAGGAGGAATTTCTCATTCAGTATGTGGATGGCCCGACTAGAGAGGGGGCAAAACTTGACCTCCTCTTGGGAAATAAGGAAGGGCAGGTGACAGAAGTGTTAGTGAGGGATCACTTTGGGACCAGTGATCATAATTCCATTAGTTTTAAGATAGCTATGGAGAATGATAGGTCTGGCCCAAAAGTTAAAATTCTAAATTGGGGAAAGGCCAATTTTGATGGTATTAGACAGGAACTTTCAGAAGTTGATTGGGAGAGTCTGTTGGCAGGCAAAGGGACGTCTGGTAAGTGGGAGGCTTTCAAAAGTGTGTTAACCAGGGTTCAGGGTAAGCACATTCCTTATAAAGTGAAGGGCAAGGCTGGTAGAAGTAGGGAACCTTGGATGACTCGGGAGATTGAGGCCCTAGTCAAAAAGAAGAAGGAGGCATATGACATGCATAGACAGCTGGGATCAAGTGGATCCCTTGAAGAGTATAGAGATTGCCGGAGTAGAGTTAAGAGAGAAATCAGGAGGGCAAAAAGGGGACATGAGATTGATTTGGCAGATAAGGCAAAGGAGAATCCAAAGAGCTTCTACAAATACGTAAAGGGCAAAAGAGTAACTAGGGAGAGAGTAGGGCCTCTTAAGGATCAACAAGGTCATCTGTGTGCGGAACCACAAGAGATGGGTGAGATCCTAAATGAATATTTCACATCGGTATTTACGGTTGAGAAAGGCATGGATGTTAGGGAACTTGGGGAAATAAATAGTGATGTCTTGAGGAGTGTACATATTACAGAGAGGGAGGTGCTGGAAGTCTTAACGTGCATCAAGGTAGATATATCTCCGGGACCTGATGAAATGTATCCCAGGACGTTATGGGAGGTTAGGGAGGAAATTGCGGGTCCCTTAGCAGAGATATTTGAATCATCCACCGCTACAGGTGAGGTGCCTGAAGATTGGAGGGTAGAAAATGTTGTGCCTTTGTTTAAGAAGGGCGGCAGGGAAAAGCCTGGGAACTACAGACCGGTGAGCCTGACATCTGTAGTGGGTAAGTTGTTAGAGGGTATTCTGAGAGACAGGATCTACAGGCATTTGGAGAGGCAGGGACTGATTAGGAACAGTCAGCATGGTTTTGTGAGAGGAAAATCATGTCTCACGAATTTGATTGAGTTTTTTGAAGGGGTAACCAAGAAGATAGATGAGGGCTGTGCAGTAGACGTGGTCTACATGGACTTCAGCAAAGCCTTTGACAAGGTGCCGCATGGTAGGTTGTTACATAAGGTTAAATCTCACGGGATCCAAGGTGAGGTAGCCAATTGGATACAAAATTGGATTGACGACAGAAGACAGAGGGTGGTTGTAGAGGGTTGTTTTTCAAACTGGAGGCCTGTGACCAGTGGTGTGCCTCAGGAATCGGTGCTGGGTCCGCTGTTATTTGTTATTTATATTAATGATTTGGATGAGAATTTAGGAGGCATGGTTAGTAAGTTTGCAGATGACACCAAGATTGGTGGCATTGTGGACAGTGAAGAAGGTTATCTAGGATTGCAACGGGATCTTGATAAATTGGGCCAGTGGGCCGATGAATGGCAGATGGAGTTTAATTTAGATAAATGTGAGGTGATTGAATCGGGCCAGGACCTACTCCGTTAATGGTAGGGCGTTGGGGAGAGTTATAGAACAAAGAGATCTAGGAGTACAGGTTCATAGCTCCTTGAAAGTGGAGTCACAGGTGGATAGGGTGGTGAAGAAGGCTTTCAGCATGCTTGGTTTCATTGGTCAGAACATTGAATACAGGAGTTGGGATGTCTTGTTGAAGTTGTATAAGACATTAGTAAGGCCACACTTGGAATACTGTGTACAGTTCTGGTCACCCTATTATAGAAAGGATATTATTAAACTAGAAAGAGTGCAGAAAAGATTTACTAGGATGCTACCGGGACTTGATGGTTTGACTTACAGGGAGAGGTTGGATAGACTGAGACTTTTTTCCCTGGAGAGTAGGAGGTTTAGGGGTGATCTTATAGAAGTCTATAAAATAATGAGGGGCATAGATAAGGTAGATAGTCAAAATCTTTTCCCAAAGGTAGGGGAGTCTATAACGAGGGGACATAGATTTAAGGTGAGAGGGGAGAGATACAAAAGGGTCCAGAGGGGCAATTTTTTCACTCAAAGGGTGGTGAGTGTCTGGAACGAGCTGCCAGAGGCAGTAGTAGAGGCGGGTACAATTTTGTCTTTTAAAAAGTATTTGGACAGTTACATGGGTAAGATGGGTATAGAGGGATATGGGCCAAGTGCAGGCAATTGGGACTAGCTTAGTGGTATAAACTGGGCGACATGGACATGTTGGGCCGAAGGACCTGTTTCCATGTTGTAAACGTCTATGATTCTAAGTGGTGTTCAACATGGAGGAGGACTGATTCATCAGCTGAGGGAGGGCGGTAGGTGGTAATCAGCAGGAGGTTTCCTTGCCCATGTTTGACCTGATGCCATGAGATTTCATGGGGTCCAGAGTCAATGTTGAGGACTCCCAGGGCCACTCCCTCCTGACTGTATATCACTGTACCGCCACCTCTGGTGGGTCTGTCCTGCCGGTGGGACAGGACATACCCAGGGATGGTGATGGAAGAGTCTGGGACATTGGCTGAAAGATATGATTCTGTGAGTATGGCTATGTCAGGCTGTTGCTTGACTAGTCTGTGGGACAGCTCTCCCAATTTTGGCACAAGTCCCCAGATGTTAGTGAGGAGGACTTTGCAGGGTCAGACTGGGCTTGGTTTGCCTTTGTCGTTCTGTCCTGTTTTATTCTTCTTATGACTTTTTTTTTAAGCAAGATTGTACAACTGAGTGGCTTGCTAGGCCATTCCAGAGGGCAATTAAGAATCAACCACATTGCTGTGGGTCTGGAGTCACATATAGGCCAGACCGGGTAAGGACGGCAGGCTTCCTTCCCTAAAGGACATTAGTGAACCAGATGGGTTTTTACAACAATCCAGTAGTTTCATGAAACTAGTTTTTTTTTAATTCCAGATTTTATTTAATTAATTGAATTTAAATTCCCAGCTCCTGTGGTGGGATTTGAACTCATGACTCCAGATTACTGGTCCAGTAACATAACCACTATACTACTGTACCCTTGGTGCCACACTCTGTCAAATGCTGCCTTGATGTCAAGGGCAGTCACTCTCGCCTCACCTCTGGAATTCAGCTCTTTTGTCCATATTTGGACCAAGGCTGTAATGAGGTCTGGAGTCGAGTGGTCCTGGCGGAACCCAAACTGAGCATCGGTGAGCAGGTTATTGGTGAGTAAGTGCCGCTTGATAGCACTGTCGACGACACCTTCCATCACTGTGCTGATGATTGAGAGTAGACTGATGGGGCGGTAATTGGCCGGATTGGATTCATTGGTCCCTGACTGGGAATCACTGGTCCCTGACTGGGAATCACTGGTCCCTGACTGGGAATCACTGGTCCCTGACTGGGAATCACTGGTCCCTGACTGGGAATCACTGATCCCTGAATGGGAATGACTGGTCCCTGACTGGGAATCACTGGTCCCTGACTGGGAATCACTGGTCCCTGAATGGGAATCACTGGTCCCTGACTGGGAATCACTGTTTGGCCCGTTCTCATGCTTCCAGGTTAGAGACGGTGCCTCAGTGTTTCTCTGCCATTTCCTGCTCCTCTCTCCTGAAGTTCTTGACTCTTCCTGTGTCCCAGTTCAACAGCTGTTACTTGTCCTCTAGGTGTTGATCTGTGACCCCCAGAGAGTGAGTGTCAGCAGGATATCTGACTGCGACTACACATATTGTGTGTTTAATGCCTTCCTTGATCTTGAAGAGGAGACCTGATCGAGCTCTTCAAAACGATGAAGGGGTTCGATAAGGTGGATGTTGAGAAACTGTTTCCACTTGTGGGTGAGTCCAGAACAAAAGTAGTATAAATATAAGACAATCACTAACAGAAGAAGTGAAGAGTTTAGGAGGAATCTCATTTTGAAGAGCTCGATCAGGTCTCCTCTTCAAGATCAAGGAAGGCATTAAACACACAATATGTGTAGTCGCAGTCAGATATCCTGCTGACACTCACTCTCTGGGGGTCACAGATCAACACCTAGAGGACAAGTAACAGCTGTTGAACTGGGACACAAGAAGAGTCAAGAACTTCAGGAGAGAGGAGCAGGAAATGGCAGAGAAACACTGAGGCACCGTCTCTAACCTGGCAGCATGAGAACTCGCTGCCACGTGAAATGGTTGACGCAGGATAACATTGATGTATTAAAGGTTGATACATACAGGAGGGAAAAGGAAATAGAAGGATATGGGAGGAGGCTCATGTGGAGCATAAACACCGGCACAGACCAGTTGGGCCGAACGGCCTGTTTCTGTGCTGTAAATTCTATGGAATCTGATGAGCAGTTTGAACAGCCTGACTGAATCACCCAAGGCAGCCTCTGAATACCAGTGAGTTGTGGTGATGACATTATCCTGGAAATATGAACCTGTCCTGGAATCTCATGGATATTGGACATGGATAGTTAGAATTGCTCCATAGGCCCTGGAGAATTTCGAGGATTCCCTGCTGGCCTAAACTAACACTCGTCCCCTGACACTGAAGGAAGGGTCCCACTCGGGGAGCCATCTTTGAAAACAGGACTCACCATGAGCGCAGCCCCTAACACAACCCTACACAAGGTCGGACCATGAACGCAGCCGCTAACACAATCCTGCATAAGGTCAGACCATGAACGCGGCCTCTAACTCAACCATACACAAGGTCAGACCATGAACGCAGCCCCTAACGCAACCCAACACAAGGTCAGACCATGAACACAGCCCCTAACGCAACCATACACAAGGTCAGACCATGAACACAGCCCCTAACGCAACCATACACAAGGTCAGACCGTGAATGCAGCCCCTAACGCAAACCTGCACAAGGTCAGACCACATTCCTGCTCTACTCAATCATGCAGCCACTTAGCATTCATTGTCTGAAACAAAGACTCTCTGTGTATTATGGGGTGTTCGGATCCTGGGCTGAGCCATTGATCTTTCTTGCAGGCAATGTCCCTGATGGGATTTGCAGGCTGACAGGCTGTAGCGTGTGTGTTTTGGCAGGAGGGTGTTTAAATGTTCACTGTTTTTATATGGGTAGGGTGTTTATATGGGCAGGGTGTTTATATGGGCAGGTGTTTATATGGGCAGGTGTTTATATGGACAGGTTGTTTAAATGGACAAGGTGTTTATATGGGCAGGGTGTTTATATGGGCAGGGTGTTTATATGGACAGGTTGTTTATATGGGCTGGGTGTTTATATGGGCTGGGTGTTTATATGGGCTGGGTGCTTATATGGGCAGGTGTTTATATGGGCAGGTGTTTATATGGACAGGTTGTTTAAATGGACAAGGTGTTTATATGGGCAGGGTGTTTATATGGGCAGGTGTTTATATGGACAGGTTGTTTATATGGACAGGTTGTTTAAATGGACAAGGTGTTTATATGGGCAGGTTGTTTATATGGGCAGGTTGTTTATATGGGCTGGGTGTTTATATGGGCTGGGTGTTTATATGGGCTGGGTGCTTATATGGGCAGAGTGTTCGTATGGACAGGTTGTTTATATGGACAGGTTGCTTATATGGGCTGGGTGTTTATATGGGCTGGGTGTTTATATGGGCTGGGTGTTTATATGGGCAGGGTGTTTATATGGCAGGTTGTTTATATGGGCTGGGTGTTTATATGGGCAGGTTGTTTATATGGGCTGGGTGTTTATATGGGCAGGGTATTTAAATGGACTGGGTGTTTATATGGGCAGGGTATTTAAATGGACTGGGTGTTTATATGGGCAGGGTGTTTAAATGGACTGGGTGTTTATATGGACAGGTTGTTTATATGGACTCAGTGTTTTATGGGCTGGGTGTTTATATGGGCAGAGTGTTCATATAGATAGGGTGTTTATATGGACTAGGTGTTTGTATGGGCTGGGTGTTTATATGGGCTGGGTGTTTATATGGGCAGGGTGTTTAAATGGACTGGGTGTTTATATGGGCAGGGTATTTAAATGGACCGGGTGTTTATATGGGCAGGGTATTTAAATGGACTGGGTGTTTATATGGGCAGGGTGTTTATATGGGCAGGGTGTTTATATGGGCAGGGTGTTTAAATGGACTGGGTGTTTATATGGACAGGTTGTTTATATGGACTCGGTGTTTTATGGGCTGGGTGTTTATATGGGCAGAGTGTTCATATAGATAGGGTGTTTATATGGACTAGGTGTTTATATGGGCAGGGTGTTTAAATGGACTGGGTGTTTATATGGGCAGGGTGTTTAAATGGACTGGGTGTTTATATGGGCAGGGTGTTTAAATGGACTGGGTGTTTATATGGGCAGGGTGTTTAAATGGACTGGGTGTTTATATGGGCAAGGTGTTTAAATGGACTGAGTGTTTATATGGGCAGGGTGTTTAAATGGACTGGGTGTTTATATGGGCAGGGTGTTTAAATGGACTGGGTGTTTATATGGGCAGGGTGTTTAAATGGACTGGGTGTTTATATGGGCAGGGTGTTTAAATGGACTGAGTGTTTATATGGGCAGGGTGTTTAAATGGACTGGGTGTTTATATGGGCAGGATGTTTATATGGGCACGGTATTTATATGGACTGGGTGTTTATATGGGCTGAACTGTGAACACTCATAGGGTTAATGAGGCTCCTTGTTTCCTCCAGCGGAACGTCACGCCCAAACGTTCTATTTTTGCCTCTCTGTCCTCAGTCGTTCCCCTCCTCTCCAATTTGAACCATTGTGGCTTCCTTTATATATTGTTTAAATTTCTTTGTGTGCATTGTTTCTGATTGGAAACAGATTTCCCCCATTGATGCTCCAGTCTCCAAACCCGTTTTGCCAGCGTGGCTAGTACTGGCCTTAGGGGCCTCACAGACTGGCTCAGAGGGACACTGAGGGTCAGTGCTGGGCGAGCAGCTTCTGTTCGACAGGGACTCAATGCTGTGGTATTAAAGTCAGAGATTTTACATCGGGAGGGAAGTGTTACAGAACTGGAGGCTGTGAGGGGCCAGAAAGTCCAGGTGACTCATTGTCAGCATTTAAATAAAGCCCAGGCCGCAGGGTTTGCGTGGATTGTCGGCATGTGAGAAAGTCGTGGACAGTGTGGACCCATTGAGAGTCAGGACCCCCGGGGGGAACTGTACCCCAGTGAAAGTCAGGACCCCCAGGGGGAACTGTACCCCAGTGAGAGTCAGGACCCCCGGGGGAACTGTACCCCAGTGAGAGTCAGGACCCCCGGGGGGAACTGTACCCCAGTGAGAGTCAGCACCCCCGGGGGGAACTGTACCCCAGTGAGAGTCAGGACCCCCGGGGGGAACTGTACCCCAGTGAGAGTCAGGACCCCCGGGGGGACTGTAACCCAGTGAGAGTCAGGACCCCCGGGGGGAACTGTACCCCAGTGAAAGTCAGGACCCCCGGGGGGAACTGTACCCCAGTGAGAGCTGTGACTGCAGAAGGTTAGTGTGGGGAAAATTTGGTAAAAAATAAATTTGATAGATACTTGATTCTGAGTTTCGGACGATGATTTATTACGAGAGCTCGAGTGATTGGTGTCACATCCCTCTGTCTATTGTCCTTTGGGTCATACTGTGTGGACTTTTACTGTACATCAGAGAGAGCAAAGTGATTGCTGCCCTGAGCTCTCAGTTGTTGTACATGTGGCTTTTGTGTTTGAAAGAGTCACTTTAGTTTATTCAGAGTGGAATCTGGCCCTCTGCTCTCCTGTCCCCCCAGCGTGTAACTCACTGCTATAACACTGACTTATATCATTGAGAAGCCCAGGGAAGGGCTGAGGTCTCAGTGTCGGGGATTTGTTAAAGGCAAATCATGTTTGACTAACCTGATTGAGTTCTTTGATGAAGTAATGGAGAGGGTTGATGAGGATAGTGCGGTTGATGTTGTGTATATGGACGTTCAAAAGGCATTTGATAAAGTGCCACATAATAGACTTGTCAGCAAAATTATAGCCCATGAGATTAAAGGGACAGTGACAGCTTGGATAGAAAACTGGTTAAGGGACAGAAAGCAGAGAGTAGAGGTGAACGGTTATTTTTCAGACTGGAGGGAAGTTTACAGTGGTGTTCCCCAGGGGTCAGTATTAGGACCACTGCTCTTTTTGATATTTATTAATGACCTGGACTTGGGTATAGAGGGTATAATTTCAAAGTTTGCAGATGACACAAAACTCGGTATTGTAGTAAACAATGAGGAGGATAGTAACAGACTTCAGGAGGACTTAGACAGACTGGTGAAATGGGCAGACACGTGGCAGATTAAATTTAATGCAGAGAAGTGTGAAGTGATTCATTTTGGTAGGAAGAATGAGGAGAGGCAATATAAACTAAATGGTACAATTTTAAAGGGGGTGCAGGAACAGAGACCTGGGGGTGAATGTACACAAATCTTAGAAGGTGGCAGGACAGGTTGAGAAAGTGGTTAAAAAAACATATGGGATCCTGGGCTTTATTAATAGAGGCACAGAGTACAAAAACAAGGAAGTTATACTAAACCTTTATAAAATACTGGTTAGGCCTCAGCTGGAGTATTGTGTCCCATCTGGTTCACTAATGTCCTTTAGGGAAGGAAACCTGCCGTCCTTACCCGTACCCCTGCACTGCCTTCCTACTCTTCCTCTGTCTGTTGGTCACCCATTCACTATCTCCCTCAGTAATTTTTATCTGTGGTGTGACCAACTCACTGAACGTGCTATCCACGACTTCCTCAGCATCGCGGATGCCCCAAAGTTTGTCCATCCGCAGCTCCAGAGCCGTCAAGCGGTCAAACAGTAGCTGCAGCTGGACACACTTCCCGCAGGTGAAGGAACCAGGGACACAGGAAGGATCCCTGAATTCCCTTGGAGGAAGCACTGAGGGTAGCAAGGGCACAGAATGTAGTCTGGGTGGGGGACTTCAATGTCCATCACCAAGAGTGGCTCGGTAGCACCACTACTGACCGAGCTGGCCGAGTCCTGAAGGACATAGCTGCCAGACTGGGCCTGCGGCAGGTGATGAGCAAACCAACACGAGGGAAAAACTTACTTGACCTCGTCCTCACCAATCTACCTGTCGCAAATGCATCTGTCCATGACAGTATTGGTAGGAGTGACCACCACACAGTCCTTGTGGAGATGAAGTCCCGTCTTCGCACTGAGGACACCATCCAACGTGTTGTGTGGCACTACCACCGTGCTAAATGGGATAGATTCAGAACAGATCTAGCAGCTCAAAACTGGGCATCCATGAGGCGCTGTGGGCCATCAGCAGCAGCAGAATTGTATTCCAGCACAATCTGTAACCTCATGGCCCGGCATATTCCTCACTCTACCATTACCAACAAGCCAGGGGATCAACCCTGGTTCAATGAGGAGTGTGGAAGAGCATGCCAGGAGCAGCACCAGGCGTACCTAAAAATGAGGTGCCAACCTGGTGAAGCTACAACTCAGGACTACATGCATGCTAAACAGCGGAAGCAACATGCTATAGACAGAGCTAAGCAATTCCACAACCAACGGATCAGATCAAAGCTCTGCAGTCCTGCCACATCCAGTCGTGAATGGTGGTGGACAATTAAACAACTAACGGGAGGAGGAGGCTCTGCAAACATCCCCATCCTCAATGATGGCGGAGTCCAGCACGTGAGTGCAAAAGACAAGGCTGAAGCGTTTGCAACCATCTTCAGCCAGAAGTGCCGAGTGGATGATCCATCTCAGCCTCCTCCCGATATCCCCACCATCACGGAAGCCAGTCTTCAGCCAATTCGATTCACTCCACGTGATATCAAGAAACGGCTGAGTGCACTGGATACAGCAAAGGCTATGGGCCCCGACAACATCCCAGCTGTAGTGCTGAAGACTTGTGCTCCAGAACTAGCTGCGCCTCTAGCCAAGCTGTTCCAGTACAGCTACAACACTGGCATCTACCCGACAATGTGGAAAATTGCCCAGGTATGTCCTGTCCACAAAAAGCAGGACAAATCCAATCCGGCCAATTACCGCCCCATCAGTCTACTCTCAATCATCAGCAAAGTGATGGAAGGTGTCGTCGACAGTGCTATCAAGCGGCACTTACTCACCAATAACCTGCTCACCGATGCTCAGTTTGGGTTCCGCCAGGACCACTCGGCTCCAGACCTCATTACAGCCTTGGTCCAAACATGGATAAAAGAGCTGAATTCCAGAGGTGAGGTGAGAGTGACTGCCCTTGACATCAAGGCAGCATTTGACCGAGTGTGGCACCAAGGAGCCTTAGTAAAATTGAAGTCAATGGGAATCAGGGGGAAAACTCTCCAATGGCTGGAGTCATACCTAGCACAAAGGAAGATGGTAGTGGTTGTTGGAGGCCAATCATCTCAGCCCCAGGACATTGCTGCAGGAGTTCCTCAGGGCAGTGTCCTAGGCCCAACCATCTTCAGCTGCTTCATCAATGACCTTCCCTTCATCATAAGGTCAGAAATGGGGATGTTCGCTGATGACTGCACAGTGTTCAGTTCCATTCGCAACCCCTCAGATAATGAAGCAGTCCGAGCCTGCATGCAGCAAGACCTGGACAACATCCAGGCTGGGGCTCATAAGTGGCAAGTAACATTCGCGCCAGACAAGTGCCAGGCAATGACCATCTCCAACAAGAGAGAGTCTAACCACCTCCCCTTGACATTCAACGGCATTACCATCGCCGAATTCCCCACCATCAACATCCTGGGGGTCACCATTGACCAGAAACTTAACTGGACCAGCCATATAAATACTGTGGCTACGAGAGCAGGTCAGAGGCTGGGTATTCTGCGGCGAGTGACTCACCTCCTGACTCCCCAAAGCCTTTCCACCATCTACAAGGCACAAGTCAGGAGTGTGATGGAATACTCTCCACTTGCCTGGATGAGTGCAGCTCCAACAACACTCAAGAAGCTCGACACCATCCAGGACAAAGCAGCCTGCTTGATTGGCACCCCATCCACCACCCTAAACATTCACTCCCTTCACCACCGGCGCACTGTGGCTGCAGTGTGTACCATCCACAGGATGCACTGCAGCAACTCGCCAAGGTTTCTTCGACAGCACCTCCCAAACCCGCGACCTCTACCACCTAGAAGGACAAGGGCAGCAGGCGCATGGGAACAACACCACCTGCACGTTCCCCTCAAGTCACACACCATCCCGACTTGGAAATATATCGCCGTTCCTTCATCGTCGCTGGGTCAAAATCCTGGAACTCCCTTCCTAACAGCACTGTGGGAGAACCTTCACCACACGGACTGCAGCGGTTCAAGAAGGCGGCTCACCACCACCTTCTCAAGGGCAATTAGGGATGGGCAATAAATGCCGACCTCATCAGCGACGCCCACATCCCGTGAACGAATTTTAAAAAAAATAATTCTGGGCACCACACTTTAGGAAGGATGTGAAGGCCTTAGAGAGGGTGCAGAAAAGATTTACTAGAATGGTGCCAGGGATGAGGGACTTCAGTTACACAGATAGACTGGAGAAGCTGGGATTGTCGTCCTTAGCGCAGAGAAGGTTATGGGGAGATTTGATCGAGGTGTTCAAAATCATGAATGATTTTGATAGAGTAAATAAGGAGAAACTGTTTCTAGAGCCAGGAGGGTCGGTAATCAGAGGACACAGATTTAAGGTAATTGGCAAAAGAGCCAGAGGGGAGATGAGGAAAGATATTTTTTACGCAGCGAGTTGTTATGATCTGGAATGCACTGCCTGAAAGGGCGGTGGAAGCAGATTCAATAATAACTTTCAAAAGGGAATTGGATAAATACTTGAAGGGAGAAATTACAGGGCTATGGGGAAAGAGCAGGGGAATGGGACTAATTGAATAGCTCTTTCAAAGAGCTGGCAAAGGCACAAAGGGCTGAATGGCCTCCTCCTGTGCAAAACACAGTAAAGGCTGGAAGGAGGGGATAGAAGATGAGGTGACACTGCGTGGGTTTGAAATGTCTGTGAATTGAAAATGCCTGAGGGAAGTACAATAATGAGAAGCAAGTTTCAGAAAAGGGCACTGGGGGTGAGAGGGATCAACAGACAACAAGCTTGAAGTTCCCCCTCCAGCATCTTCCAAAAATGAAGATAAACAAGGAAAATTAGAGATTAGACGGAAAGGAATTCCTTTGCGTACCCATAATGTACTGGTCGGGCCACACAGAGCGATGTGTCTAACATGGGTTATCCACACCACAAACCACACACAGAACATTGGAGAGAGGCAGCGGGGGGCAGAGAGGGGGGAGAAGGGGCAGAGAGGGGGGAGAGGAGGCAGAGAGGGGGGAGAAGGGGCAGAGAGGAGGGAGAAGGGGCAGAGAGGGGGGAGAAGGGGCAGAGAGGGGGGAGAGGAGGCAGAGAGGGGGGAGAAGGGGCAGAGAGGAGGGAGAAGGGGCAGAGAGGGGGGAGAAGGGGCAGAGAGGGGGGAGAAGGGGCAGAGAGGGGGGAGAGGAGGCAGAGAGGGGGGAGAGGGGGCAGAGAGGGGGGAGAAGGGGCAGAGAGGGGGGAGAAGGGGCAGAGAGGGGGGAGAAGGGGCAGAGAGGGGGGAGAAGGGGCAGAGAGGGGGGAGAGGAGGCAGAGAGGAGGGAGAAGGGGCAGAGAGGGGGGAGAAGGGGCAGAGAGGGGGGAGAAGGGGCAGAGAGGGGGGAGAAGGGGCAGAGAGGAGGGAGAGGAGGCAGAGGGAGGGAGAGGAGGTAGAATGAGGGAGAGGAGGCAGAGGGAGGGAGAGGAGGCAGAGAGGTGGGCAGAGGGAGGGATCCCAAGTGGAAAGGGGTTGAGCCATGAGGTAAGGTTAGAGACGCACAAGCTCTACAACCTAAAGAAAAAGAAGGTTAAAGGGGCACTTCATCAAGCCATATCAAATAATAAATGGTATAGATTTATAAGGTAAAGCTAGAATACTACTTCTAAGTAAGCCAGGTTAATAGGAATTTAAATGAGTGAAAAGTAAATTTAAAACAGATATTAGAAGAACTTCTTTATTCAGAGGTAGATAAATGTTTGGATAATTCGCCAGATAAGTTGATGGAGACAAAGGGACATTTAAAATGAAGTTGGAAGTTAGGATGCAGAGTGTTGGGGTCCTTGGGAAAGGGACTTTGATGAGAAAGTTGGGGTTCTAGAAGGAAGCGCTTTGATGGGAGAGTTGGGGTACTAGGGGCTTTGATGGGAGAGTTGGGGTACTAGGGGCTTTGATGGGAGAGTTAGGGTACTAGGGGCTTTGATGGGAGAGTTGGGGTACTAGGGGCTTTGATGGGAGAGTTGGGGTACTAGGGGCTTTGATGGGAGAGTTGGGGTACTAGGGGCTTTGATGGGAGAGTTGGGGTACTAGGGGCTTTGATGGGAGAGTTAGGGTACTAGGGGCTTTGATGGGAGAGTTGGGGTACTAGGGGCTTTGATGGGAGAGTTGGGGTACTAGGGGCTTTGATGGGAGAGTTGGGGTACTAGGGGCTTTGATGGGAGAGTTGGGGTACTAGGGGCTTTGATGGGAGAGTTGGGGTACTAGGGGCTTTGATGGGAGAGTTAGGGTACTAGGGGCTTTGATGGGAGAGTTGGGGTACTAGGGGCTTTGATGGGAGAGTTGGGGTACTAGGGGCTTTGATGGGAGAGTTGGGGTACTAGGGGCTTTGATGGGAGAGTTGGGGTACTAGGGGCTTTGATGGGAGAGTTAGGGTACCAGCTCGAACACCCCCACACTCAGTTTTTAAGTCAATGCAGCCAGTGTTTGGCCATTTATATTGGTTGTACTGATTAAATGTGTAAAATGCGATGAGAGCAGATGGTAGATTTCACGATCTGGGCTGTGCATTCTCCACACATGCCGGAGTCTGTGAGGATCATTGCTGATATTCGAGGAACCACTGCCTTACTCTGAGACAGTACAGATGCTGTGAATTATGTGTGACTGGAATCTTTGGTTCCACTGACAGTAGGGACACATTCCAGAGAATTACACTGAATTCCTGTCACTTTTCTCTCCACACTCCCCCCTCCCCCTTGAAGGCGCTGTGGGGGGGGGCGGGGTTGGAGGGGGTTGGGGGTAGAGGGGGAGGGCGGGGGGTGCGGGGGTGAGGGGGTGGGGGGTGCGAGGGGAGCTGTGGACTCCGTCACACCTGGAGAAATACAACAGCCTCACTTCCCTGGGTTTCAGTTATGAGGATTACTGGGCGACTTTGACAGATGTTACATAGGAACAGGAGAAGGCCATTCAGCCCCTCGAGTCTGTTACATAGGAACAGGAGAAGGCCATTCAGCCCCTCGAGTCTGTTACATAGGAACAGGAGAAGGCCATTCAGCCCCTCGAGTCTGTTACATAGGAACAGGAGAAGGCCATTCAGCCCCTCGAGTCTGTTACATAGGAACAGGAGAAGGCCATTCAGCCCCTCGAGTCTGTTACATAGGAACAGGAGAAGGCCATTCAGCCCCTCGAGTCTGTTACATAGGAACAGGAGAAGGCCATTCAGCCACAGTTCTGGGCACTGCATCTCAGGAAGGAGGGGGTGCAGTGCAGATTCACCAGGGGCTAAATGGGTTAAATTCCGAGGACAGGTTGCATAGACTAGGCTTGTATTCCCTCGAGTATAGAAGATTAAGGGGTGATCTAATTGAGATGTTTAAGATATTAAAGGATTTGAGAGGGTCGATAGAGAGAAACTATTTCCTCTGGTGGGGGGAGTCCAGAACAAGGGGGCAGAACCTTAAAATTAGAGCCAGGCCGTTCAGGGGTGATGTCAGGAAGCATTTCTTCACACAAAGGGGAGTGGGAATCTGGAACTCTCTCCCCCAGAAAGCTGCTGAGGCTGGGGGTCAATTGAAAATTTCAAGAATGGGATGGAAAGGTTTTTGTTGGGTAAGGGGATCAAGGGTTACACGACCAAGACGGGTAAATGGAGTTAAGATACAGATCAGCTATGATTGGATGGTGGAACAGGCTCGAGGGGCTGAATGGCCTCCTCCTGTTCCTGTGAGACTCTGGGGTTAGAGGGTCCTGCGGTGCGTTTGATCACTTTGGTTTGCTTTTGCCTTATATGGTCAGCAGTGGTCTCAGTGATGCCCGATGCTCACTTGCTGTGCGCTCAGTATCCTGGACAGTGGCCTCTACAGACTGGCACAGAACTATCAGGTTCCCAACCCGTGCGTTGACATCCACACAGAAGTAGAGCAGCAGGCTGTGTAATGCGGATGGAATTTCAACGCCCACTACTGTTCACTCAACACTTCTTTCATCAAACTCTCCCGACTGTAACATCGACACAAGCCAGTAACTGCCCCTCAGCCCTCACTCTGCCCCTCACTCCGCTCCTCAGCCCTCACTCTGCCCCTCAGCCCTCACTCTGCCCCTTAGCCCTCACTCTGCCCTTCACTCTGCCCCTCACTGTGCCCCTCACTCGGCCCCTCAGCCCTCACTCTGCCCCTCAAACCTCACTCTGCCCTTCACTCTGCCCCTCACTCCACCCCTCAGCCCTCACTCTGCCCCTCACCATTAACCCACTAATGACCTGATTCTCACAAGTAGACATTACAGTCTGTCCTTGTATCCTTCGCCTGTCTCTGTGTGCAGCCTCTGTCTCTCCCACTGTCTTTAGTTCTGATGCTTGCTGTTCATGAGAATTCACTGAAAATGTTAACAACTAGTAACTAATAACTAGTAACTAATAGCCAGTAACTCGGTGTCACACTGGCCGATGGGTGTGACTCGGTGTCACTCTGGGCGATGGGTGTGACTCGGTGTCACTCTGGGCGATGGGTGTGACTCGGTGTCACACTGGGCGATGGGTGTGACTCAGTGTCACTCTGGGCGATGGGTGTGACTCGGTGTCACTCTGGGCGATGGGTGTGACTCGGTGTCACTCTGGGCGATGGGTGTGACTCGGTGTCACTCTGGGCGATGGGTGTGACTCGGTGTCACACTGGGCGATGGGTGTGACTCGGTGTCACACTGGCCGATGAGTGTGACTCAGTGTCACTCTGGGCGATGGGTGTGACTCGGTGTCACTCTGGCCGATGGGTGTGACTCAGTGTCACTCTGGGTGATGGGTGTGACTCAGCGTCACTCTGGGTGATGGGTGTGACTCAGCGTCACTCTGGGTGATGGGTGTGACTCAGCGTCACTCTGGGCGGTGGGTGTGACTCAGCGTCACTCTGGGCGATGGGTGTGACTCAGTGTCACTCTGGGTGATGGGTGTGACTCAGTGTCACTCTGGGAGATGGGTGTGACTCAGCGTCACTCTGGGCGGTGGGTGTGACTCAGCGTCACTCTGGGCGATGGGTGTGACTCAGCGTCACTCTGGGCGATGGGTGTGACTCAGCGTCACTCTGGGTGATGGGTGTGACTCAGCGTCACTCTGGGCGATGGGTGTGACTCAGCGTCACTCTGGGCGATGGGTGTGACTCAGCGTCACTCTGGGTGATGGGTGTGACTCAGCGTCACTCTGGGTGATGGGTGTGACTCAGCGTCACTCTGGGCGATGGGTTTCCCTATCTAAAGGCTATGGTGAGACTGGGTCGGGGAGCAGTGCGAACCGGTTATATCTATAAAACAAGGTGAATGTGTAACCCATCGATTCTCACAGCTGGGGGCAGAATCCTCTCTCCACACAGCCACAGGCCAACATCCTGCAGCTTCACTGACACTCCCCCAGTAACCAGGGAGCACGGAGCTCAGGATCAGAGGGGAGAGTGGGAGGGAATGAGGGAGTGAGGGAGGAAAGAATAGAGGGAGGCGAGGGAGGGGAGATGGGAGGGGAGAGAGGGAGGGACAAAGGGAGGGCCACTCACAGCTCCGCTCCTGAGGCTCATTCAAACCCCAGAAGGTTGCACTCGCACGTCTCAACTGCGATAGCCTGGGACAATCATCCGTCTGTCTGTGTGCGTCTGTCTGTGCGTATGTGTGTGCGTGTGTATGTGTCTGTGTGGTGTCTTTATGTCTGAGGGCAGACTTCGCAAGGCTCCACTGCTGGAGCAGAGCGCAGGCCTCACTATCGTGTAAATCACATCAGACTCCACTATCGTGTAAATCACATCAGATATCACTATAGTGTAAACCACATCAGACCTTACTATTGTGTAAATCACATCAGGCCTCACTATTCTGGAAAGCACATCACACCTCTATTGTGAAAACCACTTCGGAAATCACTATCGTGTAAATCACATCAGAACTCACTATCAAGTAAATCACATCAAACGCCACTATCATTTAAATCACAACAGACATCGCTGTCATGTAAATCATAAAAGACCTCACTATTGTGTAAATCACATCAGAACTCACTATAGTGCAAATCACATCACTGTCGTGTAAATCGTATCAGACCTCACTATTGTGTAAATCACATCAGAACTCACTATCGTGTAAAACACTTCAGACCTTTACTCTGTATCTAACCCGTGCTGTCCCTGCCCTGGGAGTGTTTGATGGGACAGTGTAGAGGGAGCTTTACTCTGTATCTAACCCTGTACCTGCCCTGGGAGTGTTTGATAGGACAGTGTAGAGGGAGCTTTACTCTGTATCTAACCCGTGCTGTCCCTGCCCTGGGAGTGTTTGATGGGTCAGTGTAGAGGGAGCTTTACTCTGCAATACTGGTCTTGATACAGTCTCAGGGTGCCTGTAATAAAATGTCCTCCATTCCCAGTGCTAAAATCTCTCACCTTCTCTCTTAATGACAGGAAATTCACAATATGTGGGATTTAAGCTCAGGTGTTTTTAGTTTCCCTTTGAGCTGAATCGTGTGAAACAATGACTGGGTGTTTTCGGGGCTGAGAGAGTTAATGCATTGTGGGAGTGGGTTGATAATGATAATATATTTAGCAGGCGGGTGTTCTCTGGACAGAGTACAGTTGCCATGTGTCTGATTGTGAATTGCCAGCTCTGTCTGGTCCTGAAATAGTTATGCAGAGTAAATGAATGTGTGTAGGCGATTGGAGGGGAGGGAGAGCTGATTGAATGACACAGGCTGTGAGGAGAGGCAGCAGAATCTTCGAACAGCAGCTCATCCAGTCTTGAGGAGAGGCTGAGCCTTGTGAACGACAGCCCAGGAAGGACAGGCACAGCTCACCGTGCGATCGATACTCAAGGACTGCGAGTGATGGTGATAGTGTGAGCTCAGCCTCAGGGTAAGAGTGGATCTGTTTTCTGTTCTTGGCCACTTATTGAGGTCAAGTTAATGAGGCCAGTGAAGTGCTGGGTTTATTATCAATGACTGATTGCGATGGGGGTCTCTGTGTGAATCGGACCCACTCACTCGAGTACAGGGGGAAACTCACCCCAAAATGTTTCATTAACGCTAATTGGGAGGGGCCAAGCAGCGAAGGTACTGTCCCACTTATCAAAATCATATCGAGTAGGTCAGTAACTCCCCCTCTAAAGGGAGCTAGCTGTGGCTGACTCTGTGTTTAATGACTGTGTTTAGTTGGTTGTTTTCATTGATTGATTGTGGTCCTTAGTGTCAATGACACTCAGGCCAGGACACGGGGTGAAGGTAGAGCCCCAGGAGGGGGACATGGGTTTTCAGGGCAGGTGCATCCCACTCTACCCCTCCCCTCCTCTCCCCTCCCATGTAAACATCCAGATGTATGGGCGGTGTTGGGTGTACGGGCTGGGCTCGGTGTACGGGCTGGGTGTACGGGCTGGGCTGGGTGTACGGGCTGGGCTGGGTGTACGGGCTGGGCTCGGTGTACGGGCTGGGCTGGGTGTACGGGCTGGGTGTATGGGCTGGGCTGGGTGTACGGGCTGGGCTGGGTGTACGGGCTGGGTGTACGGGCTGGGTGCACGGGCTGGGCTGGGTGTACGGGCTGGGCTGGGTGTACGGGCTGGGTGTACGGGCTGGGTGTACGGGCTGGGCTGGGTGTACGGGCTGGGTGTACGGGCTGGGTGCACGGGCTGGGCTGGGTGTACGGGCTGGGTGTACGGGCTGGGCTGGGTGTACGGGCTGGGTGTACGGGCTGGGTGCACGGGCTGGGCTGGGTGTACGGGCTATGTGTACGGGCTGGGCTGGGTGTACGGGCTGGGTGCACGGGCTGGGCTGGGTGTACGGGCTGGGCTGGGTGTACGGGCTGGGCTGGGTGTACGGGCTGGGCTGGGTGTACGGGCTGGGTGTACGGGCTGGGTGCACGGGCTGGGCTGGGTGTACGGGCTGGGATGTGAACTACGGATCGATGAGTTACCGGATTGCTTGTTCAAACCCCCCCTTTGTTGTTTTGGGGGGAAGATAATCAGCTGGACCTCGGACACTCTGACTCCCAGAAGGATTCGGGGGGTGATCGTGGACTGGGCAGGGTTCAGTTTACAGCGACACAGGACTCTGACTAACTGTTCACTTCAAAACACCAAGGTACCCACCAGGCAGCAACAAAAGCAACCTGACCCCTCACCCTGGAATATCCTAGTTTTAAAAGCACTTAAACCTGTCACTGGATAATAAATGGTGCACCCGGGTTTACTCCTCTCTCACTCTCTCTCACTCTCTCCTTGGTGCATTTCTGTCTTTCTCTCTCTGTCTCTTCCTTTCTTTCTTTCGGTTTCTCTCTGTCATTGCCTGTTTCTCAGTTTTTCTCTCTCTCTGTCTCTCTACTTCTTTCTGTCAGGGATTGGGGAGGGGGGAGGGGGAGGGGGGAGGGGGAGGGGGGAGGGGGAGGGGGGTTTGGGAGGGGGAGGGGGAGGGGGGTTTGGGAGGGGGAGGGGGGTTTGGGGGGGGAGGGGGTGGGGGATTTGGGGAGGGGGTGGGGGGTTTGGGGAGGGGGAGGGGGGTTTGGGAGGGGGGTTGGGGAGGGGGATGGGTTTGGGGTTGGGGAGGGGAGGGGGGTTTGGGGAGGGGGATGGGTTTGGGGTTGGGGAGGGGAGGGGGGTTTGGGGAGGGGGAGGCGGGTTTGGGGAGGGGAGGGGGTGGGGAGGGGGGTTTGGGGAGGGGGTTTGGGGAGGTGGTGGGGGGAGGGGGGAGGGGGTGGGGAGGGGGGTTTGGGGAGGGGGGTGGGGGGAGGGGGAGGGGGTGGGAGTTGGGGGGAGGGGGTGGGGGGAAGGGTGGGAGTTGGGGGGAGGGGGAGGGGGGTTTGGAGGATCTTGTTCTTAAAGATTGTTCTGTTGTTGAAAATGTTTTGAGGAGATTTATTGACTTGTCGGTTATTTGGTTTCAGTGAAGCGTTTCTCAGTGAAGTCGGTGTTGGGAGTTTATGGGATGGTTACTGGTTACTGGTTACTGGTTACTGGTTACAGTGTCAGCGTACGGGGCCTGGCCCTGCTCTGATTGTGGGCTGAAGGAACAGAAGCTGTCGGGTCCAGCACTGGACCATGGGTTTCACTCACTCTCCTCCCTTTTCCCAATCACCTGTTAGGGATCAGGGAGAATTCTAACTCCCTCTGGGCAGTTAGTGTCCCCTCAGGAGATTGGGTGAGTTCATTATATCCATGAAAAGGGAGAGTGTTCATGGGCTGTGGGAGGAGTCCACTCTGTCGAAAGGCCATTACTTGTCCTGAATACTCTGAAACAAAACTGGGGCTTTGTTGACGATTTGACGCAGGGATACAATTGTTCAAAACAGAGTCCGTTATATGGAATGAGTTAAAACCAGTCCCACTGAAGGGGTTCAGATGATTTCACCAGCACTGAACACAAATTGTTTCTCATCATCTGGAGCCTGAGTTGAGATTATTCTCGATATAGTCTCTCCTGCGCACTCATTATCTTTATATATAGATACAGGGAGCGGTGTTATTTTAACCTCTTGCTGTGTCAAATCCCGTTGTACTGTGTATTTCTGGAAACAGGTGTCCAGGCGACACTGAGCTGCCTGCCTGCTCCGTCTAATGATGAGTGAGAACACCCCAGAGAGCAGAATGACTGAGTCCTGCAGCCCAATCAGCACCATCTCACTGAGCAGCAGAGACACTGACACATCAACACCAGCACAGGACTCGAGATCCCAGCTCAGGACTCGAGATCCCAGCTCAGGACTCGAGATCCCAGCTCAGGACTCGAGATCCCAGCTCAGGACTCGAGATCCCAGCTCAGGACTCGAGATCCCAGCTCAGGACTCGAGATCCCAGCTCAGGACTCGAGATCCCAGCTCAGGACTCGAGATCCCAGCACAGGATTTGAGATCCCAGCTCAGGACTCGAGATCCCAGCTCAGGACTCGAGATCCCAGCTCAGGACTCGAGATCCCATCTCAGGACCCGAGATCCCAGCACAGGATTCGAGATCCCAGCACAGGATTCGAGATCCCAGCTCAGGACTCGAGATCCAGCTCAGGACTCGAGATCCCAGCTCAGGACTCGAGATCCCAGCTCAGGACTCGAGATCCCAGCTCAGGACTCGAGATCCCAGCTCAGGACTCGAGATCCCAGCTCAGGACTCGAGATCCCAGCTCAGGACTCGAGATCCCAGCACAGGACTCGAGATCCCAGCTCAGGACTCGAGATCCCAGCTCAGGACTCGAGATCCCAGCTCAGGACTCGAGATCCCAGCTCAGGACTCGAGATCCCAGCTCAGGACTCGAGATCCCAGCTCAGGACTCGAGATCCCAGCTCAGGACTCGAGATCCCAGCTCAGGACTCGAGATCCCAGCTCAGGACCCGAGATCCCAGCACAGGATTCGAGATCCCAGCACAGGATTCGAGATCCCAGCTCAGGACTCGAGATCCCAGCTCAGGACTCGAGATCCCAGCTCAGGACTCGTGATCCCAGCTCAGGACTCGTGATCCCAGCACAGGATTTGAGATCCCAGCTCAGGACTCGAGATCCCAGCACAGGACTTGAGATCCCAGCTCAGGTCTCAAGATCCCAGCTCAGGAAGTGCTGAAATATAAACATCCAATCCCATCCCCGACACTTCCAGTCTCCTGTGGGCTTGTGTTTTGATTAATGGGAGCAGCCCTCAGCTAGAGAGAGACCACACAGCAGTGAGTGTCTCAGTCCCAGTGAGAGGGCGGCTGTGACCTAGATGATTCTGGATATCAGCATACAAACTTCGGAGCAAAAGTTTATGAAATTGGGCTTGTGTTTTTTTGGAAAAGAGGAGATTTCGAGACGATCTCATTGAAGTTCTCTAGATGCTGAAGGCAACTAATGAATCTAATCTGAGAAATGAGTCCCCAATAATGAAGGGGTCTCAACCCTTTACAGAACCCATCTGATCTTCATTCCATTCCTACTCCTATCTACTCCCTCCTGACCTTCTGGCCCCTCCCTTCTGACCTTCTGGCCTTCTGCTCTCTCCCCTGACCTGACCCCTCCCCCTGACCTTCTGGTCCCTCCCCTCTGATCCTCCCTTCTGACCTACCCTCCTGACCTTCCAGCCAAGGTCTGCTGGTCAGTGGCTGGTTTGAGGCAGTTGGGAGCAGCCATGTTGTGCGGTTGCTGATGTGGAACATGAGCTCCAGTTGCTGAGAGGCCGAGTGCTCCCTAACGGTGTTGGGAGAGTGCAGGTGGAGAGGGACGTGTTACATCGGGCGCAGGCTGATTTGTGTTATCACATCAGGGACTGCGCCAAGAACACCAGTCAGCACAAAGGACCCTGTGAGTCCGGTCCCAGAGCTGAGAAGAATCTGAGCCACTGTGGACCAAGCACTCCTCTCGAGAGCAACTGGTCGACCATGGGGATTGGGTCGCAGCTCCCAGAGCAGGCCAGAGTCCCAGCAGGGTGGGACTCTGGCCTGGTATCTCACCAGAGAAGAGGCGGCTTTGTGTGCTGAGGCTGAGCTACGCCTTGTTGGCAGTGGGAGATCTCCATCTCTATCTCCATCTCCACCTCCACCTCCATCTCCACCTCCACCTCCACCTCCACCTCCATCTCCACCTCCACCTCCATCTCCATCTCCATCTCCACCTCCACCTCCACATCCACCCCCACCTCCATCTCCATCTCCACATCCATCTCCGCATCCAGATCCATCTCCATCTCCATCTCCATCTCCATCTCCACCTCCATCTCCATCTCCATCTCCATCTCCACCTCCACCTCCACCTCCACCTCCACCTCCATCTCCACCTCCACCTCCACCTCCACCTCCACATCCACCCCCACCTCCATCTCCATCTCCATCTCCACCTCCATCTCCACCTCCATCTCCACTTCCATCTCCATCTCCACCACCACCTCCATCTCCACCTCCATCTCCATCTCCACCTCCACCTCCACCTCCACCTCCACCTCCACCTCCACCTCCACCTCCACCTCCACCTCCACATCCACCCCCACCTCCATCTCCATCTCCATCTCCACCTCCATCTCCACCTCCATCTCCACTTCCATCTCCATCTCCACCACCACCTCCATCTCCACCTCCACCTCCATCTCCACCTCCATCTCCACCTCACCTCCATCTCCACCTCCACCTCCATCTCCACTTCCATCTCCACCTCCATCTCCACTTCCATCTCCATCTCCACCTCCATCTCCACTTCCATCTCCATCTCCAGTCTCCACCTCCATCTCCACCTCCATCTCCACTTCCATCTCCATCTCCACCACCACCTCCATCTCCACCTCCACCTCCATCTCCACCTCCATCTCCACCTCCACCTCCATCTCCACCTCCACCTCCATCTCCACTTCCATCTCCACCTCCATCTCCACTTCCATCTCCATCTCCACCTCCATCTCCACTTCCATCTCCACCTCCATCTCCACTTCCATCTCCACCTCCACCTCCATCTCCACTTCCATCTCCACCTCCATCTCCACTTCCATCTCCATCTCCACCTCCATCTCCACTTCCATCTCCATCTCCACCTCCACCTCCATCTCCACTTCCACCTCCACTTCCATCTCCACCTCCATCTCCACTTCCATCTCCACCTCCATCTCCATCTCCATCTCCACCTCCATCTCAATCTCAATCTCAATCTCAATCTCCACCTCCTCCTCCTCCTCCATCTTTGTCTCTGTCTCCACGTCCTCCTCCATCTGTCTCTGTCTCCATCTCCATCTCTATCTCTATCTCTGTCCCTGTCTCCATGGGTCGAGCTCCCTTTTATTGTGATCTGGGTTGGCAGTGGAACTGGAATAAATGTTGAATAGCTGGTGGGAAGAATGAGACAAAGACTGCTCTGTGATCCTGAATTGTTGAATACATGGGCTCTCTGTCGGGTGAGCCTAACTGCTGTCGGCTATTAACACTTTCACTAACTGATTTTGTCCATTTCCCATTTAAACCTTTGGCATTAGGAGTGATATAAGGCCTTACCACTCCCTATTGTGAACAGTCCCAGATTGTACAGCCCGCCCTCTACGCTCTCGCTTTGAATCCCATCCAGGGAGGGTAAAGGTCCCTCCTCTCTCTCAGCCTCTCATGCTCGAAGGGGCGGTGTGATGAGTTAGACCATTGTCCCCTCACCCCTGACACATGGGTTTGAATCTGAGCCAGATCGAGGGTGAAAGGGGACTGAATGACACTGCTTCCAACAATGTCGTCCTTTCATCTCTGGGATTCAAGTTTGAAGCAAAGACAAGGACAGACAAAGCTTGTCTCTGACAACAGTTAAAGGCATAGGGTATATTTAAAGGCACAGGGTATATTTAAAGGCACAGGGTATATTTAAAGGCGCAGGGTATATTTAAAGGCGCAGGGTATATTTAAAGGCACAGGGTATAGTTAAAGGCGCAGGGTTTAGTAATGCACTTTGGATGGTCCCTGATGAATATTTAATCCTTGTTTACAAAGACAGATCTTTGGCTCAATTCACTCCCTGTGGATCAGGCTAAAAACCACAGCAATTACAGATTGGCAGCAAATGGCATGAAGTCTCTGCCTCATGAGGTTTTAAATGTCAACAGGTGTTAGGGGGCAGCGAGATAAACAATGTGTTCAAAGATAGAGGCTTGGCACAGAGAGCCCTCCCAGCACCGTCTGATCCACCGCTGATGTCTGCCGTTGTCCCACTGAGTTTGTTCTTTCTGGGACGTGCCTGTGATTCCCAGACCCTGGTTATTTTCACTGGGTCAGTCTCGCTGCCTCCCGGAACAGGCCAGACCTCGACCCGCTGGTTTATGCCTCTCCCCTGCACAATGTTCTCGTGTCCCTCCCCCCGACCTTCCCCGACCCTCCCCCCCGAACCTCCCCCTGACCCCCTGACCCCCTCCCCGACCCTCCCCGACCCTTCCCCCGTCCCTTCTCCATCCCTCCCCCCGACCCTTCCCCCGACCCTTCCCCCGTCCCTTCTCCATCCCTTCCCCCGACCCTCCCCGTCCCTTCCCCCGACCCTTCCCCCGACCCTCCCCCGACCCTTCCCCCGTCCCTTCTCCATCCCTTCCCCGACCCTCCCCCGTCCCTTCCCCCGTCCCTTCCCCCGACCCTTCCCCCGACCCTTCCCCCGATTCTTCCCCCGACCCTTCCCCAGACCCTTCCCCTGACCCTTCCCCTGACCCTTCCCCTGACCCTTCCCCTGACCCTGCCCCCGTCCCTTCCTCCGTCCCTTCCCCCGATTCTTCCCCTGACCCTGCCCCTGACCCTGCCCCCGTCCCTTCCCCCGACCCTTCCCCCGATTCTTCCCCCGACCCTTCCCCAGACCCTTCCCCTGACCCTTCCCCTGACCCTTCCCCTGACCCTTCCCCTGACCCTGCCCCCGTCCCTTCCCCGTCCCTTCCCCCGATTCTTCCCTGACCCTGCCCCTGACCCTGCCCCCGACCCTGCCCCCGACCCTTCCCCCGACCCTGCCCCCCGACCCTTCCCCCGACCCTTCCCCCGACCCTGCCCCCGACCCTGCCCCCCGACCCTTCCCCGATTCTTCCCCCGACCCTTCCCAGACCCTTCCCCTGTCCCTGCCCCCGTCCCTTCCCCCGATTCTTCCCCTGACCCTGCCCCCGACCCTGCCCCTGTCCCTGCCCCCGTCCCTTCCCCCGATTCTTCCCCTGACCCTGCCCCGACCCTGCCCCCGACCCTGCCCCCGACCCTGCCCCCGACCCTTCCCCCGACCCTTCCCCCGACCCTTCCCCCGACCCTGCCCCCCGACCCTTCCCCCGATTCTTCCCCCGACCCTTCCCCAGACCCTTCCCCAGACCCTTCCCCCGACCCTGCCCCCGTCCCTTCCCCGACCCTTCCCCCGTCCCTTTCCCCGACCCTTCCCCCGTCACTCCCCCCGTCACTCCCCCCGTCCCTTCCCCCGTCCCTTCCCCCGTCCCTTCCCCCGACCCTTCCCCCGTCCCTTCCCCCGACCCTCCCCCGACCCTCCCCAGACCCTTCCCCCGACCCTGCCCCCGTCCCTTCCCCCGACCCTTCCCCCGTCCCTTCCCCGTCACTCCCCCCGTCACTCCCCCGTCACTCCCCCCGTCACTCCCCCCGTCCCTTCCCCCGTCCCTTCCCCCGACCCTTCCCCCGACCCTTCCCCTGACCCTCCCCCGACCTGTCCAGATCAAGTGCTGAGGGGAACAGGGCTCGATCCTGCATCTAATCCCTCACTGGGAATAAACACAGTGGGGGGTGGGCAGTGGGGGGGGCAGTGGGGGTGGGCAGTGGGGGTGGGGTGGGGGGGTGAGCAGTGGGGGGGGTGGGGGGCAGTGGGGGGGGTGAGCAGTGGGGGGGGTGGGGGGCAGTGGGGGGGGTGAGCAGTGGGGGGGGTGGGGGGCAGTGGGGGGGGTGAGCAGTGGGGGGGGTGGGGGGCAGTGGGGGGGGTGAGCAGTGGGGGGGGTGGGGGGCAGTGGGGGGGTGAGCAGTGGGGGTGGGGGGCAGTGGGGGGTGGGGGTCGGGTTCCCATACGACACACGTGGTAACGGCTCATTCTGTTTTCCTGTTTAATAATCACTGGGCGGATTAAACAGATTCGAGGCTCCAGCTGGTTCTGTCCATCATTCCGATTGGGAAATTAGTATCGGGATAATCTGATTTCTTGGGAAAGACGTTTCTTTCCTTTCGGATCACATGTTGTATTTAGTTGGGACGGCGTTGAACTCAGTGCAATACAAAGAGTTGTAACTGTCCAGTGATCAGGGAGCATAACTTTAAATACCCTGTCCGGTGATCGGACACAGACACAGACCCTTCTGTGAGACCCGTGCCCCGGTGAGAGTCAGTGTCTGTCAGGGAGGGCAGTAATTTGGGAAAGGAGAGATTAGTGAACAGATTGGGTATTTCACACCACGCAGCCTGGGGTGAGATGAGGCCAGCTGGGAATGTGTTGTCTCACTGGCTGATGTTAATCAGAAATCTGCCTCTGTTTCTCAGGCTGATTGTCGAGATGTCTGAGGTGAGCGAGAGGCCACGGAGTGGACTGAGCCAATCGTCCAGCATCATCACCATCTCCTCCATCCACGCCTCCTTGGGATCAAAGGTTAATAAGCATGCTCCATAAACTGGGACACAATCTGTGAAGTCCTCCCCTCCCTCACTCTCCCCCTCCCTCACTCTCCCCTTCCTCACTCTCCCCTCCCTCACTCTCCCCTTCCTCACTCTCCCCTTCCTCACTCTCCCCTCCCTCAGTCCTCCCCTCTCCCTCACTCTCCCCTCCTCACTCTCCCCTCCCTCACTCTCCCCTCCCTCACTCCCTCCTCTCTCCCTCACTCTCCCCTCCTCACTCTCCCCTCCCTCACTCTCCCTCCCTCGTCCTCCCCTCCCTCACTCTCCCCTCCCTCACTCTCCCCTCCCTCACTCTCCCCTCCCTCACTCTCCCTCCTCACTCTCCCCTCCCTCAGTCCTCCCCTCCCTCACTCTCCCCTCCCTCACTCTCCCCTCCCTCAGTCCTCCCATCCCTCACTCTCCCCTCCCTCAGACCTCCCCTCCCTCACTCTCCCCTCCCTCATTCTCCCCTCCCTCACTCTCCCCTCCTCACTCTCCCATCCCCTCCCTCACTCTCCCCTCCCTCACTCTCCCCTCCCTCAGTCCTCCCCTCCCTCACTCTCCCCTCCCTCACTCTCCCCTCCCTCACTCTCCCCTCCCTCACTCTCCCCTCCCTCACTCTCCCCTCCCTCAGTCCTCCCCTCCCTCAGTCCTCCCCTCCCTCAGTCCTCCCCTCCCTCAGTCCTCCCCTCCCTCAGTCCTCCCCTCCCTCACTCTCCCCTCCCTCACTCTCCCCTCCCTCACTCTCCCCTCCCTCACTCTCCCCTCCCTCACTCTCCCCTCCCTCACTCTCCCCTCCCTCACTCTCCCCTCCCTCACTCTCCCCTCCCTCACTCTCCCCTCCTCAGTCCTCCCCTCCCTCAGTCCTCCCCTCCCTCAGTCCTCCCCTCCTCACTCTCCCCTCCCTCAGACCTCCCCTCCCTCGCTCTCCCGTTCCTCAGTCCTCCTCTCCCTCACTCTCCCCTCCCTCAGGCCTCCCCTGCTCACTCTCCCCTCCCTCAGTCCTCCCTGCCTCACTCTCCCCAACCTCACTCTCCCCAACCTTCACTCTCCCCTTCGTCACTCTTCCCTCCCTCATTCTCCCCTCCCTCAGTCCCCTTTCCCTCGGTCTGCCCTCCCTCAGTCTGACAATCTACTAGCTTTTAAAACTCAAACTTTGTGTCAGTGAATAACTAATTCCCCGAATTTTCTCATCATCCTCCCATTCTCTCCGTCTCCAGTGGAGTCCTGACTCTGGGCCTCGGCCCTTCACCTGGGGGCCCTGCACCAGTAGAGGAGGAGGCCATTCAGCCCCTCGGGCCTGTTCTGCCATTCAGTTAGACTACGGCTGCTCTTTACTTCAACTCCATTTTCCCGCCTTTGCTCCATGTCTCGATACCCAACAAAAATCCATCGATCTCCGTTCTTGAAAGCTCCAATTGACCCCCCAGCCTCAGCAGCTTTTTGGAGGAGAGAGTTCCAGATTCCCACTCCCTTTGTGTGAAGAAGTGCTTCCTGACATCACCCCTGAACAGCCTGGCTCTAATTTTAAGGTTCTGCCCCTTGTTCTAGACTCTCCCACCAGAGGAAATATTTTGGGGGAAAAATTGGACCAGGCCTGTTTTTGGGCGGGGGCAGCGCGATGTTATTACCCCCCCCCCCCCGCCCAATGGCCCCTGCGCAGGAGGCCGGAGAATTCACCCGCATTCAGTGCGGAAATCAGCGTGAACGCGGATTCCATGCAATTCACACTTTCCTCCAGCAGGGGGGAGCTCCAATCTCTTAAAGGCAGGCTGTCTGTTCGAAATCTCTTAAAGGGAGCTGGTACCTGTTATTTGCTGAATATATCAGCCTGCTGTCTGCATGGAGTCTGAACGAGATCAGACATCGCACATGGAAAGCACAGATGCAGTTCCTATCCCTATTTTTTACATATTGATGAGTTATGTTAAAACATTGAATAAAGGTTGCACACCACTAAATCCATATCCTCCAACTGCCATGCCAGACCTCACCAATCTGCCGATCTGAGACTCCGTGCACCAAGGGTTCTCTGCTGAATGCACTAGAGGCCTTGGTGCAAGAGGTGGACAGAAGGCGGGACATCCTATATCCATGGCGGTAGTGGGGGGGGAGCAAGAGGCCCTCCAGACATACACCCAAAAGGCAGTGGGAGGCAGCGGGGGGACGAAGTCAATGCCAGGCCCACTGCATCATGAACATGGATGCAGTGCAGGAAGAAGTTCAATACTTTGATACGAGTGGTCAAGGTGAGTGAGGTCAACTGTCAGCTGGCGTCTCCTACCAACGACACCACTGGCCGCATCCACTCCTCCACGCACTGTACCCCCATCGCCCACGCACTGTACCCCCATCACCCCACGCACTGTACCCCATCACCCACGCACTGTACCCCCATCACCCACGCACTGTACCCCCATCACCCACGCACTGTACCCCATCACCCACACACTGTACCCCCATCACCCACGCACTGTACCCCCATCACCCACGCACTGTACCCCCCATGCACCACACACCAACAAACTCTTTCCATTACTACTCAACCCTCTCACCCTTACACATCACCACCGTCGCAAGCCGCCCACCCACAACTCACAGACCACACACACTGGCAGCTCTTCAACCATGATAGGCACATCACCCAGACAGACGTCCCGCTTTCTTGCAGGAGAAGCTGGCACATATCAGGAGGCAGCAAGTGGCCGTGGCATTTTGCCCCTCGAGCCTGTTCCACATTCGATCAGATCAGGGAGGACCTGTGACCTAACTCCATATACCCGCCTTAGCCCCATATCCCTTAATACCCTTGGGTTCACAGAAATCGATCAATCTCAGATTTAACATTCACAAGTGAGCTAGCATCAACTGCCCTCTGCAGAAGAGCATTCCAAACGTCTCCCACCCTTTGTGTGTAGAAGCATTTCCTGACTTCACTCCTGCACATCCTGGCTCCAAATGTTAGGCCTATGTCCCCACATCCTAGTATTCAAGTCTAGGAGACCTCCAAAACAGTTACAAATGTCTCAGCAGCCAGAAGCAATAATCCAGCCACTAACCTGTAAATCCTGCATGGTCCCTTTAAATAGCGCTGGTGGGGGGTCCTCCAGGCACTCTAAGACATGTTCAGCTGGTCGGGGTTAAGACTGTGTGTTGAGTTGAGCGTTAATTCCCAAAATGGGGTCTGTCACTTTAAATCAGCGTTGTTCACTGATTGAAGCCATTTTCTCCCGACTTTACATGATTCCAGCGTTCGTTATCTGCTCCTGCGCAAACTCCTATACCAAGATGGTGTCTGGCACACGTCACGCTGGAAACGTGCGTGCGCATCCAAGACGCCATCTTGGATGTTGAAGAGGCCGTGTCGCGCCAAAATAACGGGCGCTACACGGCCCAATTTAGCGCCCTTTCTATCACCCTATCAAATCCCTAAATTATCTTAAACACCTCAATTAGATTACTCTGTAATCCTCTGTACTCGAGGGAATCCAAGCCCAGTCAATGCAAACCGGCCCTCATTTAACCCTTTCAGCCCCGGTATCATTCTGGTGAATCTGCACTGCCCCCCCTCCGAGACCCATATATCCTTCCTGAGGTGCGGTTGCCCAGAACGGAGTGCAGTATCTCCAGGGACTGCAGTGTTCCCCACGTGGCCCCTTTAATTGCTTCGAACGCCGTTATTTCATCCTCTGGTTTTCACGTTTGACCTTTTTATTTTGATTCGTTTTTCCAGCCGCTCAGAACAATGAAGAAAGTTCATTCGTTCGCCAAGAGGGAGCAGGCGATAAAACGGAACCCAAACTCTGTGACCGTGATCCGGGGGTGGCTGAACAAACAGGTACCAGGGGGGCACAGAGAGAGGGCACGGAGAGAGGGCACGGAGAGGGGGGGCAGGTAGAGAGGGCAGGGAGAGGGGGCACGGAGAGGGGGGGCAGGTAGAGAGGGCACGGAGAGGGGGCACGGAGAGAGGGCAACGGAGAGGGGGCACGGAGAGAGAGACGGCAGGGAGAGGGGGCAGGGAGAGAGGGCACCGGAGAGAGGGCACAGAGAGAGGGCACAGAGAGAGGGCAGGGAGAGAGAGACGGCACGGAGAGAGGGCACAGAGAGAGGGCAGGGAGAGAGAGACGGCAGGGAGAGGGGGCACGGAGAGAGGGCATGGAGAGGGGGCACAGAGAGAGGCACAGAGAGAGGGCACAGAGAGAGGGCACAGAGAGAGGGCACAGAGAGAGGCACGGAGAGGGGGCACAGAGAGAGGGCACAGAGAGAGGGCAGGGAGAGAGGGCAGGGAGAGGGGGCAGGGAGAGGGGGCACAGAGAGAGGGCACAGAGAGAGGGCACGGAGAGGGGGCACAGAGAGAGGGCACAGAGAGGGGGCACAGAGAGAGGGCACAGAGAGGGGGCACGGAGAGAGGGCACAGAGAGGGGGCATGGAGAGAGGGCACAGAGAGGGGGGGAGAGGGGCACAGAGAGAGGGCACGGAGAGAGAGAGGGCAGGGAGAGAGGGCACGAGAGAGGGCAGGGAGAGGGGCACGGAGAGGGGCACGGAGAGAGGGCACGGAGAGAGAGAGGGCACGGAGAGGGGGCACGGAGAGAGAGAGGGCAGGGAGAGAGGGCGCGGAGAGAGAGAGGGCACGAGAGGGGGCACGGAGAGGGGGCACAGAGAGGGGGCACAGAGAGAGGAGGCACAGAGAGAGAGAGGGCACGGAGAGGGGGCACGGAGAGAGAGAGGGCACGGAGAGGGGGCACGGACAGAGGGCAGGGAGAGGGGCAGGGAGAGGGGGCACGGAGAGAGGGTTAGGGGGGAAGAGGAGGAGAGGGGATGGGGAGTGAGGCACGGGGGGGATGGGGTGTCGCTGGCATCATTTCTTTCATAGCCAACAAAGGCCGAGGACAGAGACCAGTGACTGAATCACTAACTCGGGGCCCAGTGGTGCTGCCCTGAGCCTCAGGGATCCTGGGACACGGATGGAGATCAGACACGGTTTGCACCTTGACACTGACCCACTGAGTCATGCTCAAAATTGTGAGACAGAATGCAGTTCACCTGTGATGCCCTGTAGAGAGGAATAGCCGACCAGTATTCAGTGACTGGGTTCACACAGGGAAACTATCCACTTGAGTGTGGAACTGTACCCCCAGTGAGAATCAGCACCTTCGGGAACTGTGGGGTGGGCGTGGAACTGGGAATAAATGAAGGTCGGGGGTCCCACAGTGATTGAAGAGGGAGTCGGTCTGGGCAGTGAGGCTCTCCTGGAGCTCCTGCAGACCGAGGGTGATTGTTTCTCTAATTCTTCACTCTGTGTTTCAGGACAGCTCTGGCTCAAACTGTGGAAGAGGAGGTGGTTTGTCTTGTCTGACTTCTGTCTCTTTTATTATAGAGGTAACTGAACCTCCCAACCCGTCCCCAACCCCCTCCCCCAACCCCCCCTCCCCCACCCGTCCCCAACCCCCCTCCCCCACCCGTCCCCAACCCCCTCCCCCAAACCCCTCCCCAACCCCCTCCCCAACCCCCCTCCCCCACCCGTCCCCAACCCCCTCCCCCACCCGTCCCCAACCCCCTCCCCAACCCCCTCCCCCACCCCTCCCCAACCCCCTCCCCCCAACCCCCTCCCCCACCCGTCCCCAACCCCCTCCCCCACCCGTCCCCAACCCCCTCCCCAAACCCCTCCCCAACCCCCTCCCCCACCCGTCCCCAACCCCCTCCCCCACCCGTCCCCAACCCCCTCCCCCACCCGTCCCCAACCCCCCTCCCCAACCCCCTCCCCCACCCCTCCCCAACCCCCCTCCCCCACCCGTCCCCAACCCCCTCCCCCACCCGTCCCCAACCCCCTCCCCCACCCGTCCCCAACCCCCTCCCCAACCCCCTCCCCACACGTCCCCAACCCCTCCCCAAACCCCTCCCCAACCCCCTCCCCAACCCCCTCCCCCCACCCGTCCCCAACCCCCTCCCCCACCCGTCCCCCAACCCCCTCCCCCAACCCCCTCCCCCACCCCTCCCCAACCCCCTCCCCCAACCCCCCTCCCCCCACCCATCCCCAACCCCCTCACCCACCCCCTCCCCCAACCCCCTCCCCCACCCGTCCCCAACCCCCTCCCCAACCCCTCCCCCCACCCGTCCCAACCCCCTCCACAAACCCCCTCCCCAACCCCCTCCCCCACCCGTCCCCAACCCCCACCCCCACCCGTCCCCAACCCGTCCCCAACCCCCCTCCCCCACCCGTCCCCAACCCCCTCCCCAAACCCCCTCCCCAACCCCCTCCCCCAAACCCCCTCCCCCACCCCTCCCCAACCCCCTCCCCAACCCCCCTCCCCCACCCCTCCCCCACCCCTCCCCAACCCCTGCCCAAACGCTCTCCCATCCGCCCCTCTCTCAACACACTCCCCAATCTCCTCCCCCAAAAACTCCACACCCACCCTCCACAACCTCCTCCCCAACCCCAATCTCCACCACTCCCCCACCTTCTCCCCAACTCCTCTCCCTATCCCGTCCCCATCCCCTTCCCCACCCTCTCCTCAACCCTCCCTCCAACCCCCTCACCAACCCCTCTCCCCAACTCCCCTCCCTATCCCCTCCCCACCCACTCTCCAACGCCCCTTCACCAAACCCCCTCCTCACACCCTTCCTCCAAACCCCTCCCACACCCTCTCCCCCAACCCTCCCCCCACCCCTCTCTCCAACCTCCCCAGACCCAGACCCAGACCCTGGCCTTGACCCTGACCCTGACCCTGACCCTGACCCAGACCCAGACCCTGGCCCTGGCCCTGACCCAGACCCTGACCCTGGCCCTAGCCCTGGCCCTGACCCTGATCCTGGTCCTGGTCCTGGTCCTGGCCCTGACCCTGGCCTTGACCCTGATCCTGACCCTGACCCTGACCCTGGCCTTGACCCTGACCCTGACCCTGATCCTGACCCTGACGCTGACGCTGACCCTGACCCTGCCCACGATCCTGACCCTGCCCCTGCCCCTGCCCCTGCCCCTGGCCCTGATCCTGCCCCTGCCCCTGCCCCTGGACCTGGACCTGACCCTGACCCTGCCCCTGGCCCTGGCCCTGACCCTGACCCTGCCCCTGACCCTGTGCCCCTGCCCCTGGCCCTGGCCCTGGCCCTGACCCTGACCCTGCCCCTGCCCCTGACCCTGCCCCTGACCCTGCCCCTGGCCCTGACCCTGCCCCTGGCCCTGACCCTGCCCCTGACCCTGCCCCTGGCCCTGCCCCTGCCCCTGACCCTGACCCTGCCCCTGCCCCTGGCCCTGACCCTGCCCCTGACCCTGCCCCTGCCCCTGGCCCTGGCCCTGACCCTGACCCTGCCCCTGGCCCTGCCCCTGGCCCTGCCCCTGCCCCTGCCCCTGCCCCTGCCCCTGCCCCTGGCCCTGCCCCTGGCCCTGACCCTGCCCCTGGCCCTGCCCCTGACCCTGCCTCTGGCCCTGACCCTGACCCTGACCCTGACCCTGCCACTGACCCTGCCCCTGCCCCTGCCCCTGACCCTGACCCCATCTCTTGTGTTCCACAGATAGCCGCGAAGAGAGGATCTTGGGAAGTATTCCGATGCCAAGTTACATCATCTCTGCCGCTGATCCACAAGATCGGAAAACCCGGAAATTTTCTTTTAAGGTTCAGGCCAATTTGGAATTAAGATTTGTACCTGGAAATGTGAGGAAATAATGGAATGTGAGAGAGGATGCACCTGGTCTTGGGGTTTCGCCCGGGGGTAAACCTGGTGTTTGTGAATTGACCACCCGCTATGGAAACTGCCTCATATCCATTTCCATCGAGAGGCTGGTCAGCAAACACCAGGTGTTCACACGGTGAAAATTACTCACCGAGACTGGGACATGGCAACAGAAAGGGGGTCCAGGTCTGTGCAGCTCCTGGGCACCAAAACACTGGGCCTGGACATTCCAGAGATTGGGAGCCCGGTCTGAATCCTGATCTTCCTGCAGGGATCCTTGTGACAGAAACACCACAGTGCGAAGGGTCTCGTGTCCAACTCTGTAGGACGGAAGATTAACTGGCCAGACCATCTGGGTGAAGTGGAGACTCCAGACTTTGTCCAGTTAAAGTACAGCACAGAGTTGAGATCTACAGACTGTGATGTGAGGTGGTCCTTAGACCAGTGACAGCTCCATCATACGGAGCTCCATCATACAGAGCTCCATCACACGGAGCTCCATCACACGGAGCTCCATCATACAGAGCTCCATCACACAGAGCTCCATCACACGGAGCTCCATCATACAGAGCTCCATCACACGGAGCTCCATCATACAGAACTCCATCATACAGAGCTCCATCAAACGGTGCTCCATCACACGGAGCTCCATCACACGGAGCTCCATCACACGGAGCTCCATCACACGGAGCTCCATCACACGGAGCTCCATCACACGGAGCTCCATCATACAGAGCTCCATCATACAGAGCTCCATCAAACGGTGCTCCATCGCACGGAGCTCCATCACACGGAGCTCCATCACACGGAGCTCCATCACACGGAGCTCCATCACACGGAGCTCCATCACACGGAGCTCCATCATACAAGTCTCCACTTCCAGATCTGGTTAAATGTCAGTGGGAGGACAGAGGATTATAGCAGAAAGAGAAAAGGTTCAGAAATGAAGAGATGTTTGACCTGTGACAACTCCTTCTCCCACAGGCCGAACACTCCGGAATGCGGACATATTACTTCAGTGCCGACACACAGGAGGATATGAACGGTTGGATCAGGGCAATGAGCCAATCAGCACGCGTGGAATCTGAAAACAGCAAGTAAGGGGTTAAAGAGCTTACAATGTATTAAAGTCAGTTCCAGATAAAACCAAACCCCTTCCCATTCACTCCCATTGTACAGAATCCCAATGGACCAAACCCCTTCCCATTCACTCCCGTTGTACAGAATCCCAATGGACCAAACCCCTTCCCATTCACTCCCGTTGTACAGAATCCCAATGGACCAAACCCCTTCCCATTCACTCCCGTTGTACAGAATCCCAATGGACCAAACCCCTTCCCATTCACTCCCATTGTACAGAATCCCAATGGACCAAACCCCTTCCCATTCACTCCCGTTGTACAGAATCCCAATGGACCAAACCCCTTCCCATTCACTCCCATTGTACAGAATCCCAATGGACCAAACCCCTTCCCATTCACTCCCATTGTACAGAATCCCAATGGACCAAACCCCTTCCCATTCACTCCCATTGTGCAGAATTCCAATGGACCAAACCCCTTCCCATTCACTCCCAATGTACAGAATCCCAATGGACCAAACCCCTTCCCATTCACTCCCATTGTGCAGAATTCCAATGGACCAAACCCCTTCCCATTCACTCCCATTGTACAGAATTCCAATGGACCAAACCCCTTCCCATTCATTCCCATTGTACAGAATTCCAATGGACCAAACCCCTTCCCATTCACTCCCAATGTACAGAATTCCATAAGTAAGACCATAAGGGATAGGAGCAGGAGTAGGCCATTCGGCCCCTCGAGCCTGCTCCGCCATTTAATGAGATCATGGCTGATCTGATTTTTACCTCAACTCCACTTTCCCCCTCTTTCCCCATATCCTTTGACTCCCTTGCTGATCAAAAATTTGTCTAACTCAGCCTTGAATGTATTCAATGACTCAGCCTCCACAGCTTTTTGGGGTAAAGAATTCCAAAGATTCACGACCCTCTGGGAGAAGAAATTCCACCTCATTTCCGTCTTAAACGGGCGACCCCTTATTCTGAGACTATGCCCCCTAGTTTTAGATTCCCCCATGAGGGGTAACATCCAATTCCAATGGACCATACCCTTTCCCATTCACTCCCGTTGTACAGAATCTCAATGGACCAAACCCCTTCCCATTCACTCCCATTGTACAGAATCCCAATGGACCAAACCCCTTCCCATTGACTCCCGTTGTACAGAATCCCAATGGACCAAACCCCTTCCCATTGACTCCCGTTGTACAGAATCTCAATGGACCAAACCCCTTCCCATTCACTCCCATTGTACAGAATCCCAATGGACCAAACCCCTTACCATTCACTCCTGTTGTACAGTCTCAATGATCTGGGCCTCTGCCGCCAAAGTTCAGACCTCAGGAACCTAAAAGGACAGCTTCATACACCCAAGATCAAAGGGTCAAACACCAACTCCAATTGGAAGCCAGCATTGTTCATTATTGAACAGGCATGGGGGAGGGCCTCCGCGGACTGCAGGACATCACCAAAGTGGGAAAGAGTAGGGAAGGAAACAAGAGAAACAAAAAATGGTGATTAGTTAACACTGAGATTGGGGTTTAACAACTTGGGATGAAGGGAAGACAGAGGAAAGTGAGGAGTTCCATAATTTAGAGATTTTGCGATTGTATGAGTTAGAGAAGGGGACAGAGCATTGACACACAGTGGGGGTTTAGAGAGGAGGAAGAGTGTATAGGACAAGTTGTTTAGAGCTTGGAAATAAAAAGAAGAAAGTTCATAGAAGGACTGACGGTAGAATTGATAAAAAAGAGATAAGAAAAAGTACAAGAGGTCATAGGTTAGGGGTGAGAGTTGAAAGCTCCTTGCTGGTTACTGGCAGTCACCAGAGATATCACTGTTCTTTCATATTCTTTAATATTTATCATGTTGAACGTGATGAGTTTCTCCATGTACGTTTATAGCAACAGAAATTTAGGATTTAACAATTGCCCCCAAACCTCAGTCAATTTATTTACACTTTTACTGTTTGAAATCTTTTTCCAGCATCTCCTCGACTAAAGGTTCAAAACACGCTGCACAGGAACTGCGATTTTCCAGCTTTGAAGATTTCACCAAATCCGGCCTGCTCCAGCCCTCGGAGATTGCTCAAAGTGCGGAGTCACTTGAAATCGCAAAACTGTCTGAACCGGAGCGGCAAACGGATTCACAGAACGAAACGATGGAAAGGAAATTGGAGAAAGTGAGACGGGAGCTCTTGGCTCCCACCAATGGTCATAGGGAAGTCTCTTCTTTAACCATCTCCCTTGAGCGGCTGACCCCTGCTCCACAGAATGGCACAGCCCCTCCTCCCACTCCTACAAGTGGGGTGCAGAACAGAGCATTCAGATTTGACGGGGCTTCCAAGCCTGGGATTGAGGAGATGGCCCCACAAGGAAGGAATTCACTGTCTCACGTCGAGCAATGGGTTCGGTCCCAGAAAGAGAAAGTGTCTGACGGAGAGGAGGATGAGTAAGTAAACTACATTGCTCCTTGAATCCTGATCTATATCCTCCATCAGCAAGACTAGCGAGTAGCTGGGCTATATAAGCTGGAGGGCCCAAGATTCAGTCCCTGGTCTGTGCTGTTAGCTGATCTCAGCCATAGATCATACAAGGGAGGGGAGACTGAGGGGAATGGGAAGTTTCACAGCTTCTGGGAAAGATTGAGTTGGAACAGGAGAAAGTGTAATTGAGTCTTCATTTCAACACAGTGCAAGAGGGAGGAAGAGTGAGTAGGATGAGGGATTTGGAGTTTAGGAGGGACAAGGAAGAAAGTTCAGGGGAGCACTGACCAAAGTAATATCAATAAAATGCTGGTGAAAAGGGCTGAGACGAGCAGAGGTTGGAGGCTGCAGGTGACAGAGGGGTCACAGGTCACATAATGTAATGTGACATAACTCCCACTTCAAGAACTTCTCTGAGAAAAGTTTTTTTGCCGAGTTGAGGGGTCTCCTGATGGATGATTGAGAAGCTTTAAGAGGATGAGTGGTAGAAGGTTGGGCAGTTAGTTGGTGATTCCACACACTAACCAGGCAATGACTATCTCCAACAAGAGAGAGTCTAACCACCTCCCCTTGACATTCAACGGCATTACCATCGCCGAATCCCCCACCATCAACATCCTGGGGGTCACCATTGACCAGAAACTTAACTGGACCAGCCACATAAATACTGTGGCTACAAGAGCAGGTCAGAGGCTGGGTATTCTGCGCGAGTTACTCACCTCCTGACTCCCCAAAGCCTTTCCACCATCTATAAGGCACAAGTCAGGAGTGTGATGGAATACTCTCCACTTGCCTGGATGAGTGCAGCTCCAACAACACTCAAGAAGCTCGACATCCAGGACAAAGCAGCCGCTTGATTGGCACCCCATCCACCACCCTAAACATTCACTCCCTTCGCCACCGGCGCACTGTGGCTGCAGTGTGTACCATCTACCTAACAGCACTGGGGGAGAACCTTCACCACATGGACTGCAGCGGTTCAAGAAGGCGGCTCACCACCACCTTCTCAAGGGGCAATTAGGGATGGGCAATAAATGCCGGCCTCGCCAGCGACGCCCACATCCCATGAACGAATAAAAAAAACTAACCACAGACTGGGAAGGGGGGAAATTCTCAACAAGGTCCTTCACATTTTTAAAGACCACCTTTAAGAATCAGGAGTGTTGTCCTGATCTGTTTCTGGTTTCTGTTGGTAGCTGCCCGACCAGTGGTGTGTGACACTACAGGAGACAGTCTCACTCACTCACACGGTCTCTGTTCCTGCGTCTTGTGTTTATAAACAGTTCAGAAAGTATGTAGACCCTCCCCTTTAAATGGTGAGTGCTGATTGGACGGGCTGGCTGGGAGGAGTCGTGAGCTGAATTAGTGCCAGTAATAGTAATTTTTAACCTGGTTTGGCCGGGTGAGGTTAGAGAGCGGGGCAGCTGGAGATGACCATTAACCTGGGATAATAGTTGAACAATCACCAGTAACACTAACCATTAATCAGAGTGTCCCAGTGTACTGTTAATGGGGCACGGAGGATAAATATCCACAAACCACAGGAATTACAGCATCAAAACCCAGTGACATTCAGAAACAAATCAACCAGCCTGGGCATAGACTGTACCCCAACCAGCCTGGGCATAGCCTGTACCCCAATGATGCTGGGCATAGTATTTACCCCAATGATGCTGGGCATAGTATTTACCCCAACCAGACTGGAAGGACTGAGGGAGGAGCAAAGGAGGTTTGAGGGAGTCTGAGGAAAGATCTTATCATGAGTTCAAACCCACTGGTTCACTCGACCTGCTCTGGCCCACACCTGACCAACCCTCAGCATCCTCTGAGTTGGTCCCGCAGGCAGAGGGTCAACACCTGCACAGACTCCCCCTCACTGACCCTCCCTCACTGAACCCCCCCTCACTGACCCTCCCCTCACTGACCCTCCCTCACTGAACCCCCCCTCATTGACCCTCCCCTCACTGACCCTCCCTCACTGACCTCCCCTCATTGACCCTCCCCTCACTGACCCTCCCTCACTGACCCCCCCTCATTGACCCTCCCCTCACTGACCCCCCCTCACTGACCTCCCCCTCACTGACCCCCCCTCACTGACCTCCCCCTCACTGACCCTCCCCTCACTGACCCCCCCTCATTGACCCTCCCCTCACTGACCCCCCCTCACTGAACCCCCCCTCACTGACCCTCCCCTCACTGACTGAACCCCCCCTCACTGACCTCCCCCTCACTGACCTCCCCTCACTGACCTCCCCCCTCCTCTGCTCTGGTTAACTTGTCTCCACAATCACTGTGCAATATTAGATGGAGCAAGGACGAGCTGCTCAGAGAGACTGACATTGTTTCGAGTTAGTCTCAGCTCTCTGAATAACGGAGCAATTAAAACCTAAAAGACTTGTTGAGTTTACATTCCTGAATGTCACAAACAGTGACTTTATTCCAATGTATGAGCTGGAGCAGCTCAGAGTTAACCCTTGGGTGCGGGTTCCACAGTTCTGCCCCCCGAGTACTTTGCCCAAGTGCCCATTCGATATATGTGAACCGAGAGTGTACGGGATACAGACTGTTTGACCATGGGAGGCATCGCAACGGAGCTGCTTCTGACCACACAGGTACACCTCCCAGCAGGCATCACTGGTCAGTGATCGGGGCTGACGTTCTCCTTCACCTCCCTAGTTTGGGGCACTGACTAACTCTCTGACTAACATTAGCTAACATCAACATTTCCCACCCAACCCAGGGTGGGCCTGAGATTTGGAGCTCAGGGTCTCTTATAGTCAAACCACAAAGGGACCTGATTGGTGAAACAGCATCGTCCACTTTGGTCAACTTTCTAAAAATGGGTCTGTTTGTCCCCAAAGATCACAGAACAAAAGGAGCTCTCCCCAGTTCCTGCTCATTTGTTGTATTTTGTGACAGGCAATATCTTGTGAAGACCGGACCTGGCCACGTGTACGAGTGTCTGATCAATGGTTACCCAGTATCATCAGTCCACAGTCAACACTCCATCCCCATCAGTATCAACACAGCAAACAGACAGCGACAAGACCACAGCTACGACCTCAACATGTCAACTGAACGACAGGAGGAGAGAGTGAACGAGGACTGGTCGTGGGAGAAGAGATTGAGACACGAAGCTCCCTCTCCAGTCACGGTCTATCAGACCAGATTCCTCCCGCCTGGGACTCCAGATCTCATCAGCTCAAGACCCATTCACTCATTGTGCTCAAATTCTCTGCCTATCACATCAGAGACTCCACGGTACCAAGTTCTGCAAAGGGCACACACTCCTGATGACCGCTACGTGATCCTATTGGAGAGACAGCACCAGCACCATTTCATTGGAACTCCATCTGAGAGAGTCTCCCAGAGATCACTGGACAGGTCAAGCACCCCAATCACCCAGCATTCCCCAGTGTCATCAAAAACCATCGCTCCATTCTCAAGGTCTTCACAAAGGGCCCAGACTCCTCCAGAGAGATCAGAAGCCAGCTCTTGTGAGGAGATCTATCACACAGCTTCACCCCACCAGACCAGCCAGTCTCTGATGAGGCCTCACACCCCAGTTGGGAGAATTGACATCCTCCCGTCTGAACAAACATCTCTGGCGACAGGAAGCAGCTTCCTGCAGATTCCTCGGCCAGCTGCAGAAGCACACGGTTTGTCAGCGAGTGTCCCTGTGCTACCTATGGATGAACCACCCGGCCAGTACTATGTCACTACATCATCTGCGAGGGCTCGAGGGCAAACACTTAACAGGCCTCGTTCAAGGCCACAAACTCCATCCAATCGGCTTGATGTGCTTCCTTCTGAGGAAAGTTACAGTTTTCCGATGGGGAAATCTCACGTTCTATTCAGATCGCAGCAAAGATCCCCAGGACCATTTGAGAGATTGACTGTGGTACCTTTGGACGAAAGGGAGATTGAGGGCTTGAGAGGCACATTACCGGGCAGGCCTCATGGGACAAGTCCCAGGCTGCATTACAGACCTCATACCCCGGTGGACAGAGTGAGTGTGCTGCCTTGTCAGGACCGACACACAGAGCTGTCTCTTGCAAGATACAGGGGGCCGGGCATGAGGGTAATGTATAAAATGATGAATAATCCTTAATGAATTTGGAAGATGTTTAGCCTATTGTCTTAACTCATCATTAATGAGAAGAATAAACTCTCCCCCTCTCTCTCTCTGTCACTCTGTCTCTCTCTCTCTCTCTCTCTGTCTCTCTCTGTCACTCTCTCTCTCTGTCTCTGTCTCTCTCTGTCACTCTCTCTCTCTGTCTCCGTCTCTCTCTCTCTCTCTCTGTCTCCGTCTCTCTCTCTCTCTCTCTGTCTCTCTCTCTCTCTGTCACTCTCTATCTCTCTCTCTCTCTGTCTGTCTCTCTCTCTCTGTCACTCTCTGTCCCTCTCTCTCTCTGTCTGTCTCTCTCTCTCTGTCACTCTCTCTGTCACTCTCTCTGTCTCTCTCTGTCACTCTCTCTGTCACTCTCTCTGTCACTCTCTCTGTCACTCTCTGTCTCTCTCTCTCTTTCTCTCTATGATTTTAAGCACCCTCTGATCTACCAAAGTAGGATGTTTCCCACCTCCGCCATCTTATATCTCACGAATGGGCAGCAATCTGAGATTATCTGGGAAAATGGTGAGTTCAAAGGATTCATTTTTTAAATGTGTGCTCATCGAGGTGGGAATTGTTCTGATTGAGTGGGAGGGAGAGGCTGGTGTTTGATATCAGCACACAGTGCCGCGGAGTTTGTATTTATTCAACTAACAGATAAATGGGAACAGTATAAACACAGGCTGGGCCCAGGGACAGTATAAACACAGGCTGGGCCCAGGGACAGTATAAACACAGGCTGGGCCCAGGGACAGTATAAACACAGGCTGGGCCCAGGGACAGTATAAACACAGGCCGGTGTGTACACGATTGGTCGCAGTGTGCAGTACAGACAATCCAATAGAATTGCAGCCTTTTCCTGCATTAATCCATCTGTAAAGCCAATAAATTGTGAAAAGACTGGACATTGATGGACCAGAGTTAGGGCTGGACAAACTGACCAATGGTCCCCGATCCCATGGGGACGGGGGAGGTGATAGGTCACTGAATGACGTCCCAAGGTGCTTCACAGGAGAGTAAATCAGACAAAATTTGACACCGAGCCACATAAGGAGATATTCGGACAGGAGACCAAAAGCTTGGTCAAAGAGGGAGGTTTTAAGGAGCGTTTTAAAGGAGGAGAGAGAGAGGCGGAAAGGTTTAGGGAGGGAATTCCAGAGCTCAGGGCCGAGGCAGCTGAAGGCACGGCCGCCAATGGTGGAGCGATGGGAATCGGGGATGTGCAAGAGGCCAGAGTTGGAGGAGCGCAGAGATCTCGGAGGGTTGTGGGGGCTGGAGGAGGAAATAAACTGCAAAATACTGCGGATTCTGGAAATCTGAAACAAAAACAGAAATTCTGGAATCACTCAGCAGGTGGGGCAGCGTCTGTGGGGAGAACGGACAGTCAAGACTTTCAGATCCTCCTCTTCATCAGAGGTGGGAGTGAGGGATGAACAAGCTGCTCTCCAGGAAGAACAGTTTCTCCGCCTCTGGTCGGCAGGGTGCGGGCAGCTCCCGCCTCCGCCTCTCTCCCCAGGGTTTCTGGTTACAGGGCAGGGCCTGGCAGCAGGTTTTTGTGCCCTCACCTGGCTGGAGAATGGGCACAGGTGAGGTGGGAGTGGGCGTTCCCAGAACAGGAGGGTGACCCAGGACTGGGAGTGAGACGGTGACACCGCGCTGGTGAGGACTCGCACGGAACGCACTCACTGAAGACCAGGCAGTCTCGTTAATTAAGGGGCAATTAGCCTGAAGAAAGAATATTAAAGGCTAAGGGAGGAGCTGGGTAATGAGGTCTGATCTCCAGCGTGGAGCACCAGGTACCACGGACGATGGGACAATCCACCCCTTCTGTCCTGAGACTTCAGTTATTCAGCACAAATCTCGAAAACTCCTCACTCGCTCTGAGAGTAGATCAGGTTCAGTCAATACCCTACACAGTCTGTCAATACAACTCCCCCCACACGCTCCGCACCCAAATCAAACTCAGGGGCCTGAGGTGAACAGAGTGTTTTCTGACCTCTCACTAGAGAGAGATTCCATCTGCACTGGATTCAAACACAGGTCACAGGACCAAGCCAAGCATCCCGTCCCCTCCAGGACTGGAACTCATGGCCCCAACTCTGGGCCTCGGAGGTGAGCAGCAATCGTCCAACCCCCAGGATCTGTCAGATATCCAATATCCCACTGCTTGGATTCAAAATGTTTTGCATTTATTAATTTAAGAAGCCTAATTAAAGGATTGGAGGGTCAGGATAATGCAGCACGAGAAAGAGCCAGGAATGTGAGATAAATGCAGAGTAATCTCATATGTTTCTGTTTCACACTCCTCCACTGATCTCATCTGATGTAGTTTTTGGGGATTTTTCTCTAACTCTCTCCCTTTTCCTTTACAGGGAACCAGTTCCAGTTATACTCAGCTCCCTCCCCTTCCACCCACCTCAGCCCGACCCAGCCCTAATCCTCTGCTTCCATCTGTCAGGAGACTTTCAATTGCTGCTTCGGTAAATATAATCACAGCGCCTTCTCCAAACAACAGGAGAGACTGAGTGAGAGAGAGTGAGAGAGAGAGAGAGTGTGAGAGAGAGAGAGAGAGAGAGAGAGAGTGTGAGAGAGCAAGAGAGTGAGAGAGAGTGAGAGAGCAAGAGAGTGAGAGAGAGTGAGAGAGAGTGAGAGAGAGAGAGAGAGAGTGAGAGAGCAAGAGAGTGAGAGAGAGTGAGAGAGCAAGAGAGAGAGAGAGAGAGTGAGAGAGCAAGAGAGTGAGAGAGCAAGAGAGTGAGAGAGCAAGAGAGTGAGAGAGCAAGAGAGTGAGAGAGCAAGAGAGTGAGAGAGCAAGAGAGTGAGAGAGCAAGAGAGTGAGAGAGCAAGAGAGTGAGAGAGCAAGAGAGTGAGAGAGCGAGAGTGTGAGAGAGCAAGAGTGTGAGAGAGAGAGAGTGTGAGAGAGCAAGAGAGAGAGTGTGAGAGAGCAAGAGAGAGAGTGTGAGAGAGCAAGAGAGAGAGAGTGAGAGAGCAAGAGAGTGAGAGTGAGAGCAAGAGTGAGAGAGAGATGTGTAGGGTACAGTGTGTAGGGTACAGTGTGTAGGGTACAGTGTGTAGAGTACAGTTTGTAGGTACAATTTGTAGGTACAGTTTGTAGGTACAGTGTGTAGGTACAGTTTGTAGGTACAGTGTGTAGGGTACAGTGTGTAGGGTACAGTGTGTGGGTACAGTGTGTGGGTACAGTGTGTAGGTACAGTGTGTAGGGTACAGTGTGTAGGTACAGTGTGTAGGTACAATGTGTAGGGTACAGTGTGTAGGTACAGTGTGTAGGGTACAGTGTGTAGGTACAATTTGTAGGTACAGTTTGTAGGTACAGTGTGTAGGTACAGTGTGTAGGGTACAGTTTGTAGGTACAATTTGTAGGTACAGTTTGTAGGTACAGTGTGTAGGGTACAGTGTGTAGGTACAATGTGTAGGGTACAGTGTGTAGGGTACAGTGTGTAGGGTACAGTGTGTAGGTACAATTTGTAGGTACAGTTTGTAGGTACAGTGTGTAGGTACAGTGTGTAGGGTACAGTTTGTAGGTACAATTTGTAGGTACAGTTTGTAGGTACAGTGTGTCGGGTACAGTGTGTAGGGTACAGTGTGTAGGTACAGTGTGTAGGGTACAGTGTGTAGGGTACAGTGTGTAGGGTACAATGTGTAGGGTACAGTGTGTAGGTACAGTGTGTAGGGTACATTGTGTAGGGTACAGTGTGTAGGGTACAGTGTGTAGGGTACAGTGTGTAGGTACAATGTGTAGGGTACAGTGTGTAGGTACAGTGTGTAGGGTACAGTGTGTAGGGTACAGTGTGTTGGGTACAGTGTGTAGGGTACAGTGTGTAGGGTACAGTGTGTAGGGTACAGTGTGTCGGGTACAGTGTGTAGAGTACAATGTGTAGAGTACAGCGTGTCGGGTACAGTGTGTAGGGTACAGTGTGTCGGGTACAGTGTGTAGGGTACAGTGTGTAGGGTACAGTGTGTCGGGTACAGTGTGTAGGGTACAGTGTGTAGGTACAGTGTGTAGGGTACAGTGTGTCGGGTACAGTGTGTAGGGTACAGTGTGTAGGTACAGTGTGTAGGGTACAGTGTGTAGGTACAGTGTGTAGGGTACAGTGTGTAGGTACAGTGTGTAGGTACAATGTGTAGGGTACAGTGTGTCGGGTACAGCGTGTAGGGTACAGTGTGTCGGGTACAGTGTGTAGGGTACAGTGTGTCGGGTACAGTGTGTAGGGTACAGTGTGTCGGGTACAGTGTGTAGGGTACAGTGTGTAGGGTACAGTGTGTCGGGTACAGCGTGTAGGGTACAGTGTGTAGGGTACAGTGTGTCGGGTACAGTGTGTAGGGTACAGTGTGTAGGGTACAGTGTGTAGGGTACAGTGTGTAGGTACAGTGTGTAGGGTACAGTGTGTAGGTACAGTGTGTAGGGTACAGTGTGTAGGTACAATGTGTAGGGTACAGTGTGTAGGTACAATGTGTAGGGTACAGTGTGTAGGTACAGTGTGTAGGGTACAGTGTGTAGGGTACAGTGTGTAGGGTACAGTGTGTAGGTACAGTGTGTAGTGTACAGTGTGTAGTGTACAGTGTGTAGGGTACAGTGTGTAGGGTACAGTGTGTAGGGTACAGTGTGTAGGGTACAGTGTGTAGGGTACAGTGTGTAGTGTACAGTGTGTAGGGTACAGTGTGTAGGGTACAGTGCGTAGGTACAGTGTGTAGGGTACAGTGTGTAGGTACAGTGTGTAGGTACAATGTGTAGGGTACAGTGTGTAGTGTACAGTGTGTAGGGTACAGTGTGTAGGTACAGTGTGTAGGGTACAGTGTGTAGGTACAATGTGTAGGGTACAGTGTGTAGGGTACAGTGTGTAGGGTACAGTGTGTAGGTACAATGTGTAGGGTACAGTGTGTAGGTACAATGTGTAGGGTACAGTGTGTAGGGTACATTGTGTAGGTACAATGTGTAGGGTACAGTGTGTAGGGTACAGTGTGTAGGGTACAGTGTGTAGGTACAATGTGTAGGTACAATGTGTAGGGTACAGTGTGTAGGGTACAGTGTGTAGGGTACAGTGTGTAGGTACAATGTGTAGGTACAATGTGTAGGGTACAGTGTGTAGGGTACAGTGTGTAGGGTACAGTGTGTAGGGTACAGTGTGTAGGTACAATGTGTAGGGTACAGTGTGTAGGGTACAGTGTGTAGGTACAATGTGTAGGGTACAGTGTGTAGGTACAATGTGTAGGGTACAGTGTGTAGGGTACAGTGTGTAGGGTACAGTGTGTAGGTACAATGTGTAGGGTACAGTGTGTAGGGTACAGTGTGTAGGTACAATGTGTAGGGTACAGTGTGTAGGTACAATGTGTAGGGTACAGTGTGTAGGGTACAGTGTGTAGGGTACAGTGTGTAGGTACAATGTGTAGGGTACAGTGTGTAGGTACAATGTGTAGGGTACAGTGTGTAGGGTACAGTGTGTAGGGTACAGTGTGTAGGGTACAGTGTGTAGGTACAATGTGTAGGGTACAGTGTGTAGGTACAATGTGTAGGGTACAGTGTGTAGGGTACAGTGTGTAGGTACAATGTGTAGGGTACAGTGTGTAGGGTACAGTGTGTAGGTACAATGTGTAGGGTACAGTGTGTAGGTACAATGTGTAGGGTACAGTGTGTAGGGTACAGTGTGTAGGGTACAGTGTGTAGGGTACAGTGTGTAGGGTACAGTGTGTAGGGTACAGTGTGTAGGTACAATGTGTAGGGTACAGTGTGTAGGGTACAGTGTGTAGGGTACAGTGTGTAGGGTACAATGTGTAGGGTACAGTGTGTAGGGTACAGTGTGTAGGGTACAGTGTGTAGGTACAATGTGTAGGGTACAGTGTGTAGGGTACAGTGTGTAGGTACAATGTGTAGGGTACAGTGTGTAGGTACAATGTGTAGGGTACAGTGTGTAGGGTACAGTGTGTAGGGTACAGTGTGTAGGGTACAGTGTGTAGGTACAATGTGTAGGGTACAGTGTGTAGGTACAGTGTGTAGGGTACAGTGTGTTGGGTACAGTGTGTAGGGTACAGTGTGTAGGGTACAGTGTGTAGGGTACAGTGTGTAGGTACAATGTGTAGGGTACAGTGTGTAGGGTACAGTGTGTAGGTACAATGTGTAGGGTACAGTGTGTAGGTACAATGTGTAGGGTACAGTGTGTAGGGTACAGTGTGTAGGGTACAGTGTGTAGGTACAATGTGTAGGGTACAGTGTGTAGGGTACAGTGTGTAGGTACAATGTGTAGGGTACAGTGTGTAGGTACAATGTGTAGGGTACAGTGTGTAGGGTACAGTGTGTAGGGTACAGTGTGTAGGTACAATGTGTAGGGTACAGTGTGTAGGTACAATGTGTAGGGTACAGTGTGTAGGGTACAGTGTGTAGGGTACAGTGTGTAGGGTACAGTGTGTAGGTACAATGTGTAGGGTACAGTGTGTAGGTACAATGTGTAGGGTACAGTGTGTAGGGTACAGTGTGTAGGTACAATGTGTAGGGTACAGTGTGTAGGTACAATGTGTAGGGTACAGTGTGTAGGGTACAGTGTGTAGGTACAATGTGTAGGGTACAGTGTGTAGGTACAATGTGTAGGGTACAGTGTGTAGGGTACAGTGTGTAGGGTACAGTGTGTAGGGTACAGTGTGTAGGTACAATGTGTAGGGTACAGTGTGTAGGGTACAGTGTGTAGGGTACAGTGTGTAGGGTACAATGTGTAGGGTACAGTGTGTAGGGTACAGTGTGTAGGGTACAGTGTGTAGGTACAATGTGTAGGGTACAGTGTGTAGGGTACAGTGTGTAGGTACAATGTGTAGGGTACAGTGTGTAGGTACAATGTGTAGGGTACAGTGTGTAGGGTACAGTGTGTAGGGTACAGTGTGTAGGGTACAGTGTGTAGGTACAATGTGTAGGGTACAGTGTGTAGGTACAGTGTGTAGGGTACAGTGTGTTGGGTACAGTGTGTAGGGTACAGTGTGTAGGGTACAGTGTGTAGGGTACAGTGTGTAGGGTACAGTGTGTAGGTACAATGTGTAGGGTACAGTGTGTAGGGTACAGTGTGTAGGGTACAGTGTGTAGGTACAATGTGTAGGGTACAGTGTGTAGGGTACAGTGTGTAGGGTACAGTGTGTAGGGTACAGTGTGTAGGGTACAGTGTGTAGGGTACAGTGTGTAGGGTACAGTGTGTCGAGTACAATGTGTAGGGTACAGTGTGTCGGGTACAGTGTGTCGGGTACAGTGTGTCGGGTACAGTGTGTAGGGTACAGTGTGTCGGGTACAGTGTGTAGGGTACAGTGTGTAGGGTACAGTGTGTCGAGTACAATGTGTAGGGTACAGCGTGTCGGGTACGGGGTTTGGGGTACGGGGTGTGGGGTACGGGGTACGGGGTGTGGGGTGTTTGGGGTTCAGGGTTTGGGGTACGGGGTTTGGGGTACGGGGTGTTTGGGGTTCGGGGTTTGGGGTACGGGGTTTGGGGTACGGGGTGTTTGGGGTACGGGGTGTTTGGGGTTCGGGGTTTGGGGTACGGGGTTTGGGGTACGGGGTTTGGGGTTTGGGGTACGGGGTTTGGGGTACGGGGTTTGGGGTACGGGGTTTGGGGTACGGGGTTTGGGGTACGGGGTGTTTGGGGTTCAGGGTTTGGGGTACGGGGTTTGGGGTACGGGGTTTGGGGTACGGGGTGTTTGGGGTTCAGGGTTTGGGGTACGGGGTTTGGGGTACGGGGTTTGGGGTACGGGGTTTGGGGTACGGGGTGTTTGGGGTACGGGGTTTGGGGTACGGGGTTTGGGGTACGGGGTGTTTGGGGTACGGGGTTTGGGGTACGGGGTTTGGGGTACGGGGTGTTTGAGGTTCGTGGTTTGGGGTACGGGGTTTGGGGTACGGGGTTTGGGGTACGGGGTGTTTGGGGTACGGGGTGTTTGGGGTTCGGGGTTTGGGGTACGGGGTTTGGGGTACGGGGTTTGGGGTTTGGGGTACGGGGTTTGGGGTACGGGGTTTGGGGTACGGGGTTTGGGGTACGGGGTTTGGGGTACGGGGTGTTTGGGGTTCAGGGTTTGGGGTACGGGGTTTGGGGTACGGGGTTTGGGGTACGGGGTTTGGGGTACGGGGTGTTTGGGGTTCAGGGTTTGGGGTACGGGGTTTGGGGTACGGGGTTTGGGGTACGGGGTGTTTGGGGTTCAGGGTTTGGGGTACGGGGTTTGGGGTACGGGGTTTGGGGTACGGGGTTTGGGGTACGGGGTGTTTGGGGTACGGGGTGTTTGGGGTACGGGGTGTTTGGGGTTCAGGGTTTGGGGTACGGGGTGTTTGGGGTACGGGGTGTGGGGTACGGTGTTTGGGGTACGGGGTGTGGGGTACGGGCTGTTCCCGGTTTGAGGTGAACAATGTCACACATGAGGGAAGGTCACTGCTTGAAGCTGACATTAATTCCCTTTTGCAGGCGTGTGGTGTGGGGATGTGTCGGGGCTCGTCCTGCACAGCTCGTCCTGTCAGAATGGCTGAAAGCGAAGTTGATGTAAGTTTTGTTTTTACCTGTTTTTGGATTATCTTTTACTCCTCCTTTAAAAAAATTTCCCTCAACAACACAAAAGAGGAAACGAACATATTTCAAGAACTATTCTTAGATTCACACTCCCGGGGTCAGGTACAGGGTTAGATACAGAGTAAAGCTCCCTCTACACTGTCCCATCAAACACTCCCAGGGCAGGTACAGGGTTAGATACAGAGTAAAGCTCCCTCTACACTGTCCCATCGAGCGGGAGGAGGTATTGGCAGTTTTAGCAGGCCTAAAAATGGATAAATCCCCAGGCCCGGACGAAATGTATCCCAGGCTACTGTGTGAGGCAAAGGAGGAGATTGCGGGGGCTCTGACACATATATTCAGAACCTCTCTGGCCACAGGGGATGTGCCAGAGGACTGGAGAACCGCTAATGTAATACCATTATTCAAGAAGGGGAGTAGGGAAAAACCGGGGAACTACAGGCCAGTGAGCCTAACATCAGTGGTAGGAAAATTATTGGAAAAAATTCTGAAGGACAAAATTAGTCTCCACTTGGAGAAGCAAGGATTAATCAGGGATAGTCAACATGGCTTTGTCAAGGGAAGATCATGTCTGACTAATTTGATTGAATTTTTTGAGGGGGTGACTAGGCGTGTGGATGAGGGTAACGCAGTGGATGTGGTATACATGGATTTCAGTAAGGCCTTCGATAAAGTCCCCCACAGGAGACTGGTCAAGAAGGTACGAGCCCATGGAATCCAGGGTGCCTTGGCACTTTGGATACAAAACTGGCTTAGTGGCAGAAGGCAGAGGGTGATGGCCGAAGGTTGTTTTTGTGACTGGAAGCCTGTGGCCAGTGGGGTACCACAGGGATCGGTGCTGGGTCCCTTGCTGTTTGTGGTCTACATTAATGACTTGGATATGAATGTAAAAGGTATGATCAGTAAGTTCGCTGATGATACAAAGATTGGTAGGGTGGTAAATAGCGAGGAGGATAGCCTCAGTCTGCAGGACGATATAGATGGGTTGGTCAGATGGGCGGAACAGTGGCAAATGGAATTTAACCCGGAAAAGTGCGAGGTGATGCACTTTGGAGGGACTAACAAGGCAAGGGAATACACAATGAATGGGAGGACCCTAGGCAAGACAGAGGGTCAGAGGGATCTTGGTGTGCAAGTTCACAGATCCCTGAAGGCGGCGGAACAGGTAGATAAGGTGGTAAAGAAGGCATATGGGATACTTGCCTTTATTAGCCGAGGCATAGAATATAAGAGCAAGGAGGTTATGATGGAGCTGTATAAAACACTGGTTAGGCCACAGCTGGAGTACTGTGTGCAGTTCTGGTCGCCACACTACAGGAAGGATGTGATCACTTTGGAGAGGGTGCAGAGGAGATTCACCAGGATGTTACCAGGGCTGGAGCGCTTCAGCTATGAAGAGAGACTGGGAAGATTGGGTTTGTTTTCCTTGGAGCAGAGGAGGCTGAGGGGGGACATGATTGAGGTGTACAAAATTATGAGGGGCACAGATAGGATGGATACTAAGGAGCTTTTTCCCTTCGTTGAGGGTTCTATAACAAGGGGACATAGATTCAAGGTAAAAGGCGGGAGGTTTAGAGGGGATTTGAGAAAGAACTTTTTCACCCAGAGGGTGGTTGGAGTCTGGAACTCACTGCCTGAAAGGGTTGTGGAGGCAGGAACCCTCACAACATTCAAGAAGCATTTGGATGAGCACTTGAAATGCCATAGCATACAAGGCTACGGACCAAGTGCTGGAATATGGGATTAGAGTAGACAGGGCTGATGGCCGGCGCGGACACGATGGGCCGAAGGGCCTCTATCCGTGCTGTATAACTCTATGACTCTATAACTCTAAACACTCCCAGGGCAGGTACAGCACGGGTTGGATGGAGGGAGTTTATGTTGTTCTCCCTGTGATGTTTGTATCTGATGTTGTTCCTCACTCTGGGACTTTAGGTGCTGCTGACCAGACTGTGTGGGCAGGACAGAGCCCTCCAGGGACTGGTGGCTGAAGCAAGTCAGCTTAAAGCAGAGAAGGTATGTGAGCAAAACACACCTCAGTGTCACTGGGCAGGCGGCAGAGTGACCCTCCCCCTTCCCTGCCCCTCCCCCTCCCCCTCCCACTCCCCCTTCCCTCCCACTCCCCCTCCCCCTTCCCTCCCACTCCCCCTCCCCCTTCCCTCCCACTCCCCCTCCCCCTTCCCTCCCACTCCCCCTCCCACTCCCCCTCCCCCTCCCCCTCCCCCTTCCCTCCCCCTCCCCCCTAAGACTGACTCGTTGCTGGAAGTGGAGATTGGGGCCAATCAGCTCCTACAGTCTGTTTCAATGTTGGTGTCAATGTGATGACCTGATAAAGTGTGAGAATATTCCCAATGGACCTTCCTGTGTTCCCTTCTCTAGGATAAACTGGAGGGTGTTTTGGAAGTGACGCGCTGCCAGACGCTGGATTTTGGGGGACAGCAGAACATTGTGGAGAAGTTAACGTATCAGCAGAGGATCCTGCAGGAGGATTTGATCCAAACCCGGGCCAAGCTCTGTGACCTGTCGACGGTAACTGGCAACACTCCACTGCTCAGAGATTTCACACTGTGCCTTTTGAGTTTTGAAAGGGAGAACGATGGGGAAATGGACCAGATTCTCACTCTGTGCCCCCATGTCAGCTTGGCTTAGCCGGCTGCTCACCCACCTTGGAGCCGGAGGGTGATGCCCCACTGCAGGGCTCAGGCCCTGTCCTCAAATCAGATGTTAAACCAAGGTCCCGCTCGCCTGGTCGGGCGAATGTTACAGAACTCAGAAACCTGTGTCATTGCTCCCTCCGTGATTCAGCGATGACCTTCCACTGTTCAATGTCCCGGTAAATGCAGGAAGCAGAGGGAACCGGGTCACACTGGGCTTCAGTTTGCTGCAGTTTTCCTCGAGGTGGCAGAATAGACGTGTTTGAGGCCGGCACTTGGGCCTTGAACTGTCCGGCCGATTTACTCAGCACTAAAGAGGGGAATGAGCTGTTCATGATACAGGCAGAAGACTTAGAGGGATTACAACCCTTTACTATTCTCCTCAACATGACAGGGAGAAAGTCAGCCTTGGAAATACAAGGCTGGATCAACAGGCATCAGTAAACATGGGCCTA